>NW_026927867.1:0-240000 GCF_032062105.1 Saccostrea cuccullata
TATTTTGCCGGGAAACTCCTCCGAAACGACTTAAGATATTGACTTAAGATTTTCAGTGAACGTAAAGGAAGAATTGTAGAGTTGGGGCTGGTGTCCAAATCTTTCTAGCGAAAAAGGCCCGAAGCTGGAAAGGGCCCCAAAAAAAATTCTCAGAATCATCTCACAAAATTTGACACCTTTTGTTTCATATTTTCTTATCTCTTTATAATTTGTTAAGACATATTGAACAAAAGTTGTGCAGAATTACAAGAACTGTTATATGATATAAAGAAAAATGGGACTGGCTCATCAAAATTAGGGGCTCAGGGGGCCCAAAGTTTTCATCTTTAACTCTTTAATATTAATATTTTGTGATATATTACAGAAGCAAAGTTGTTTATTAAACAATTTGCAACAATATATTATAATATTTTGGTCATATGTTACGTAATAAGGGGTCACGAGGGGCCAGAATGCTAAATCTTTGACGCTTCATATATTTAAAAGGGGGAAAATTTTGATTAGCAATATTAAACAAAAGATGGTCAGAATAATGGTATAAACAATATGCAAACTTTGAATTTTTGTAAAATGGCCCCATTAAGGACTTGTAGGGGTGGCCCCTAAATATTTATATTAAGCATATTTTCTTAACAAAAAAAATTCTGAATAGTTGTAGAACAAAAAGTTTTTGAAATCAAAAGACCTTTCTCTATATCAAAAAAAAGGGGCTGACCCCTAAAATTAGGGGTTCAAAAGGGTCAGAAGTTTTCATCTTTAACTCTTTAAGGATATGGAACCTGACAAAAAAGTAATTGGAAAATTATAGAATGGGTATCAACAGATAGAGGACAAGTTCCTTGATCAAAAAACAACAATTTTGATATATGTACATGAATTCGTTTCCATGGCAACAGCCCCTGAAGATGACCATGTTTTCAAAGTTTAAAACGATTTAGAAAATTACACTAAAAATAAAGAAAGACATAAAAAACTTATAAATTGCAGTTCAAATTAATTTATTTGCTATAATATGAAAGATTGGTGCATAAACATACTTTTCATATTTTTTAAAAAAAAATAAAAGCTAATAAGCCAATTATTACAGTCCAAATTTCCTCGGCCTTAAAAATTGCCTTTTTTTTCTTAACCTTGACTATCAAAAATGATATAAAATCACACTTAATATAATTGGAAATTTTATTTTTCAATTTCATTTAAATGAAGTGATGTTTAGCTATGTGAAACAGGGAAAAAATTGGCATGTACATGAATTAGATAAAAAGATATGATAATCTGAATTTCCTCTGGCCTTCTCTAAAAAACTGACCGTAAAGCACAATTATCGGCAAAAATTTCAAAATTCAAAAAAATTATTCAATTTAATTTTAAATGAATAATGTGTTAAAATGAAATCAAAAGTCTTTCATGCTTATTCTTTTTCATATAAAAGTATCTTGTATACACATAATTACAGTCCAAATTTCCTCTGGCCTCTAAAAAATTCCCTTTTTTTTTCTCAACCTTCACAAAAAAAAAATCTTATAAAATCACACTTGATATAGTTGGACATTTTGTTTTTCAATTCCAATTTAAAGAAGTGACGTTTAACTTTGTGTAAGAGGGAAAAAATTGGTATGTACATGAATTGGATAAAAAGATATGATAATCTGAATTTCCTCTGGCCTTCTTTCAAAAACTGACCATTAAGCACATTTATCGGCAATAATTGCTATAATATCAATCAAAAATTATTCAGTTTAATTTTAAGTAAATTATGTGTTAAAAGAAAATTAAAAGTCAAACATGCCTATTCTTTTTCATAGATAAAGTATCTGGTATGCACATAATTACAGTCTGAATTTCCTCTGGCCTCTTAATTTTTTTTTCTCAACCTTCACTGTAAAAATCTTATAAAATCCCACTTTATCTAATAAGAAATTTTGTTTTTCAATACCAGTTTAAAGAAGTTTATAAATGAGGTATCAAATTGGTTTGTACATGAATTGGAAAAAAGATAAAATAATCTGAATTTCCACCAACCTTTTTCCAAAATCCGACTCTTTAAAGCACATTTATATGTGATGATTGCTAAAAAAATCAATGAAGAAATTATTCAGTTTAATTTTAAATATATATAGTAAAACTCGGTTTTAATGAAGTCACTAAGACCTATAAAATTACTTCGCTATAACCATAATTCGCTATATCCATACTTGCCAACTCACCCGATTTCGTCGGGTCACACCCGATTTTTCAGCCCGTAACCCGATTATTTTTCATGAACCGGCGGGTCATGCTTATAACCAGATTTTTGCCTATCAACCCGAAAATCTCCCATTTTCCGGATTTGGTTCGTAAATTAGGTTGCACTTTTAACTTCCAGTTACAACCCAAGCTTAGATCTACGTAAACAATGCCGATGGATTAATTATCAGTGCAGATGTAAACAATTAACTGGGTGTTGTTTTGACAAATCAATGTTTGAAGTCAATTAAAATGGCTTCCAATAGAACTAAATCGTTATCAGGGCCAACAGGAACAAGTTAAACTAAACACATGTCTCTGATTGAACCAAGAAAAAGAGAAACGATATTTATGTACATATCAAGGAATCTTGGAAAAAACTTTCATTCTTAATAAAATAAAGTGATTGATAACAGTGTAGGCCTAACTTCAGATTTAAAACATATTAGTAGTTAATTAATCAAGAGAGAGGAAAAATAACTTCAAAACTGAAATTGGTATACTTTCAAATTTAGCAGAAACTAAAAAGGCTTTAAAAAAATGCACACTTACTTCAGGTCAATACTAATACATGAAACCTTAATTTTTTTAACATGTAAATTTAAATCAAATTATGTATGAGTTTTTTTGTCATAGTAAATTAAGAGCCATTCTCTGTAATGACTTGAACTTTTATATAGGAGCTGTGGCACGCATAGTCTCAGAATTTCTCCAAACTCTCTGTGATAAAAGTCTTTGATACCCTAAACTGAAATCAGGCAAAAATTGGTTGCTATGTTTTATAGTTACCATGACAACATGTCTTAAAGTTCGAAAAATGGCATTTTTTAACATGTTTAGAGTCCCATAGTTAACATTTGCGGCAAAGCAAACAATTGGCAATGACTGTAATTTTAAACTGAAGGCCTGATGTCTAAAATGCATGCTAAACATGTTTGGTAAATTAACTATTACATACGTTACTATGGTAACAAACTATTCAAAAGTAAAAAAAATATTCATTGAATTTTGAAGTCATACACGTAAAAATAAAAAGCAATTATAGGATGAAATGTGACCAAATAATAGAAAAAAGAGCCTTGAAACATATACCAAGAACAAAATATGATATTTAATTTTGGTTGGCAATGGTTGCCAAGGTTTTTATACCACAGAGAGCCTTCAAAGTAACACTCTGTATGTTTCAATCTGATCCTATCTTTTTAAAAAGCACATTTCCTCATAACTGATGATCAATTTTTGAAGATGTTGGTGTGCTCCTAGTTTTCCCATTTGAAAAAATTCAGTTTAGATTCTTTAAATAGAGCGTTGCTATGGAAATAAGCAGAAAATATATGCTTAAAAACCTGAAAAATATTTTCTGTCCTTGGATACGTACCCTTAAATGTAGATTCCCAAAACTTTTATGATTGATATTTATTAACAGCTTACCTGACTTTTAATTTTGACTATCATCCAATCTCTAAGTGGATGCAAGAAGTTGGCACACAGGGTTTAATATTAATATAAAGTTCACAAAATCGAACATTTTCCCTTCTTGGTAACCATAGCAACAGTGTTGTTTTCTTCATCAAATTTTATCAATATATGATATTCAACTTCAGTTCTAACAGATAAGTATGATTCAAGCTGATCATTTAATTTTTTTCTTGTTTATATGGCAATTTAATTCTTAATGCAGCGAAAAATAATTTACTTTTAAGCACTGGTACTTTGTTTCCATGGTAACACTGCAAAGTAGCAATTATACCCAATTTTCTTATGGTTTTGGTGTTGTAAGGTCCTGAGGATGCATATTAGCCAGTCTTGAATTTTCATGTTTTTCCTCAAGACAGTAGCATTAACCCAAACTTAGTTACGTGTTTTGCATGGTAACACTGTGTTACCATGGCAACCATAAAAGTTATTTATAGAATAATGTTGCTTATACTTATATACTTATGTTTAAACATTTTCATTGTTTTTCTTAAGTTGTTGATTGAGTTTGAGCATGTAACACCTACCATTAGTGAATACAGAGTGTTTTTCAGCATATTTCAGCATGTTAAATGTATTCCAAATGTATCCTTGGTTACCACTTACTTAGAGATATATTCTAAACATTTTCTTTACAGTATAAATGACATCAAGGTGTCATGTTTTTGTGAGAATGACTTGTTTGCGTTTTCTAGTTTTTATTAAGCCACAGTCAAGATTTAAAGTGGCTGAAAATCTCGATTTTTCCAACTTTTCCGGCTGTTGCCATAGCAACCGAGACACAAAGCAACGAAATTTTATTTGATGTTTGTTTCTGGTGTCAAGTACTAAGCATGGGTGAAGTTTCATTAAAATCGGTGACCATGCGTGGCAACGAAGTTTAAGTGGTTACAGAGAATGGCTATTAAATCCTTTTTCAATAAAAGAATTCTCAATACACAAATACTTTGTATATATATGTATAAAATTTAATCATGGTAAATATGTCATGAATGTCGTTACGCGTTAAGACCAGATTTTTTACTTTCCAAATCTGGTCATGACCAGATTTTTACATGCTGGAGGTTGGCAAGTATGTATATCCATGTAACAAATTTATTAAAATTTATATAGCTGGGGATCTAAAATAAATTTCGCTACATCCATGAATTTGCTATTATCCACTAATAGAGTTTTGCTGTTACATGTTTTAATAAATATTTTTTTAAGAAAAATTTTAAAATGAAATAATAAAAAATTTTATAGTCTATATGCACTAAGGTTTACATGGTTAGAAAAAGGCCACACAATAAAACTAACATTACAATGACATATTTTGGCACAGATCTAATTGCCAATCAAATAATATTAGAATGTACAACATATGGAGATATTCGACACCATTTAAAAATAAAACACAAAAAGAGAAGTTTGTTCTTGTCAAACAGAATTATTTCTTTAACCTTGACAAAAGTTTCTACATGTACAGTGTGTTCTATAAAAGCTAGCTTTTCTGTCATAATGAATTCTTTTCTTTGCCTTTCAACTGCAAGCTTTTTTGTCACATACTTTGTTCAAATAATGATCACTGTAGGTGTAGGTCTTTTCTGAAGCAATACTCCAGCCTTTGCTTTGTTATGTCCCTCTCAAGAATTTTTTTCACTCATATGAAGACGCTACCACTTGCTGGTCGAGTGCTGCAACTTCATACCCATACTCCGTACTTATGGCCATTGAGCTGTGAGGGATCTTTTTCATGCCAACATCTACTGCAGCAGGGGATCTCACTTTATGCAGTCTCCTCCAAAGGACTGGCCTCCATGTTCCACAGTGCTCTTTACTTTGAGAAAATAGAGAGCTGCTCTAATAACTGTGCCATGCAGATTTCCGGCTTTGACACAACAATACCATTCTTAGCCTAGAAAATAAATTTCATTTTAGTTTTAAACTTCATGTCTTAATGGTGTGTATGGATATATAAAGTAAACATGTAAATAAGTAATATCTACCAGGAGTATTTAAAACTTGAATTTAGGGAATTTTTGTTACATGGAATACGTCACGGAGGATTGTGTTTTGCGTCGCTCTATTATGACGTCACAATGAAAAAGCTTTCACGCTCGTTAATGCTCGTTTTACTGCTTCAAACATCAGTGAATTAGCCAATCAAAAAGTGTTTTACAAAACAATTGCATTAGAATTAGGGAATAACTATCTTCTAATTTGGTATTTGCGACCGTTAATGCTGATTTAACGGTCGCAAACTGAGTTTTACCGGCGACGTGTAAGCGGAGCCGGTAAAACGGATGTTGCGACCGTTAAATCAGCATTAACGGTCGCAAATACCAAATTAGAAGATCAGTTATTCCCATTCTAATGCAATCCATGCATTTTGTTTCTTGTTTACGTCTTATTTTGATGAATTTTGTTACATGAAATACGTCACGGAGGATTGTGTTTTGCGTCGCTCTATTATGACGTCACAATGAAAAAGCTTTCACGCTCGTTGATGCTCGTTTTACTGCTTCAAACATCAGTGCATTAGCCAATCACAGAGTGTTTTACAAAACAATTGCATTAGAATGTTACTTTATTGTCAATCAGTTTATGAATTTGAAGCCTTTGCAGTTACTGATACATGAATTTATTAGGATTGACTACTAGACTATTGAAATTTCAAATATTATACTACTGGATTTTCCATATCATATTTAAAAGTTACATGTAAAGGAAGGACCATTTGATTCTGAGAATAGATATTGGGATTAATCTGATCTAGAATATTTACACTGAAATATGTACATTGTTCTCTACAATGAAGCTCCCCCCTCACATATAATATTTTTTCATGAAACAAAATAATCGGTCATAATTTGTCTCCTGTGATCCTGGAAAAAAATCTGACACTTCATATTCTATTATTATATATCAAGGCAAGAAACTAAATATACCACCCTTCACACAATTACAATCAGAATCAAATACATGTCGAAGATCACTCCCTCAATTTTTAATCTTAAAAAAACATTTTTTTCATTCACTCCTACCCATTCTATTGTTTGCAACACACAGAGATCTTTTCATTTATCTGGATCCATAGGAACAGCTATCTAGTTGAGTAGGTGGATTTTAACTGCTGACATATGTTGATTCTTTTCCTTCTCTATACCTGTTCAAATAACAAATATGTCACAAAATTATTCAATTTTGAAGGAATAAATTGGTCAACATTTTACACATTAATGTCAAATCTTAAATAGTACATCATTTTAAAATAAGACAAATTTTGCACTGTACAGACTATAAATTGAATAGTGTTTTAGTGACAGGGTACGCGATGATACCTGCATAGTAAATTTTATACCTGGCGAGGCGGAGCCGAGTCTACTGACTAGGTATTATCCCGCACTCTGTCACTTAAACACTATGCAACGAATTTACCCCACCAATGAAACATTTATGTATTATCTGTGGTTTATACATAAATGTTTTTCTCTGTTACATGCTTCATCATGCTTATATATTGTACATATTATGACATTACATTGTGTTAGTTTTGTAATGTTGTGTTTGTGCTAAAATGATGAACTGAACAGTACGTGTTCAGTAAAGAAGAAAATGTTTCTCTCATTATTTACGCTACTTACATGTATAACTTTAATCTTGCCAACTGCAAACACTAAAAGGATTAACCTTGTGAATTTGAGTTGTTCAATTACATCGACCTTGTATTGATTAATAACAATTGACTGGGTATAAATAATCTACCTCCTTTAATAACTTGACAGACTCCAACCTATCGTAAGTCAGGATTTCGTCGAAAAACCCAAAGAGATGGTGTAAATACATGTATATATACATGCGAATTGCTATTTCAGTATTTGCCTAATTTGGTAATTTGACACTGGTAAACAAAAAGTAAATCCAATAAACACCTTATGAAAATTACATTTCAGACTTTTTTAAACCGTGTATTTTTATTGGATATATCTGTGAAAAATAGTGCAAATTTTCTGTAGGCTAATATTCGAATCATTGTTGATCCCGGCTGGAAACAGAGAGTAAATTGAATTTCGGTGATGCTATACAGCTATAAATTACAACCTTATAATAAATAAATGTATAAGGTGTCAGGTAAACTCCGGTTATCCATGTGTTTGGTGCATGTTTATTCTGCTGTTAGTTTAAGTCTACTTTTACTTTCGTGAAAAACAATGAAGTACATCGTGGAACTGCATTCGGGGTGAGTGTGACATCGCTTGTGCAGTTGTTACATGAAACCAAACGGCACCAATCTGTATATTTTCGTCTGAATATAACCGTATAATCTTTTTTCGTCGCATAAACTCCTTTTTTCCTTGCAAATGCATCGTTGCGTCCTTCTCTACAAAACATGGCGTCGCAAATCGGCTAGGGAGTAACGTCGTAAATTATCGGGGTTGGAACAGTCAAACAGCCAAAATTAATAAAATTCATTCAATGTTGATTTAGTTTGGCATATTTTACTATTTAATCGCTGTTAAATCCTTTTAACTTGTGTTGTAGCAAAATTATATGTTCTATGATCACGACATTGACCGTTCCCATCTTCCACAGTTCGAGTTGCGCGGTGGATTCAAAAACGTCAGGTTCACATATCCTTAATGATCAATATTTTGTGATACATTACAGAAGCAAAGTTGTTCATATAAACAATTTGCAACAATATATTATAATATTTTGGTCATATGTTACGTAATTAGGGGTCACGAGGGGCCAGAATGCTAAATCTTTGACGCTTCATATCTCGAAAAGGGGGGAAATTTTGATAAGCAATATTGAACAAAAGATGGTCAGAATAATAATTTAAACAATATGCATACTTTGAATTTTTGTAAAATGGCCCCATTAGGGACTTGTAGGGTTGCCCCTAAATATTTATATTAAGAAAATCTTCTTAAGAAATATCTGAATAGTTGTAGAACAAAAAGTCTTTGAAATCAAAAGACCTTTCGTTTGATATCAAGAAAAAGGGGCTGACCCCTCAAATTAGGGGTTCAGAGGGGCCAGAAGTCTTTCATCTTTAACTCTTTAATGATCAATATTTTGTAATATATTACAGAAGCAAAGTTGTTCATAGTAATGAATTGCAACAATATATTACACTATTTTGGTCATATATTACGTTATCAGGGGTCACGAGGGGCCAGAATGCTAAATCTTTGACGCTTCATATCTCGAAAAGGGGGAAAATTTTGATAAGCAATATTGAACAAAAGATAGTCAGAGAAATGATCTAAAAAAATATGCATACTTTGAATTGTTGTAAAATGGCCTATTTAAGGACTTGCAGGGGTGGCCCCTAAATATTTATATAAAGCACATCTCCTAAACGAAAAGAAATCTCTGAATAGTTGTAGAACAAAAAGTCTTTGAAATCAAAAGACATTTCATTTGATATCAAGAAAAAAGGGCTGACCCCTCAATTTTTGGGCTCAAAGGGACCAGAAATCTTTTATCTATAACCCTCTATTGATCAATATTCTGTTATACATTCCTGAAGCAAAAGTACGAGGGTCATTCAAAAAGTTCGTAGAATTTTATTATAACTTTTTTATTTAACGTCATATTATATCCAAATTTGGTAGACATATTTTAAGAGTTATTCCAATTAATTTAAACTAAAATATTTTAAAATATTCCGACATACTTTCAAATTAATTAAATTTCGAAGCCGCAAAAAACGGGTCACGGAGCAAGGCAAAATTAAGTCATGTATAATTATTTCCTGGTATTATGCTATAAGTCGTCATTTTAAAAAATGGCGCTAAATCTTAATAAAATTTATATATTCAAAAAGGGTATTGTTACGTCATTTCATATGTAAAATTCTGACGTAATATAGTGTTTCGTTGAATAAAAAATGATTAAAGAAGACTGTTAGTCCGCATCGAAAAAGGCCGAAAATAATGACTTTGCACGACGTCACGGAGCAGCGAGTTGCTATAAAGTTTTGTGTTGCTCTTGGAAAAACACCAATGCAAACTGTGGAAATGTTGAAAAAGGCAGGAAGTAAGTCAAAAGTGAGCCTAGCGTTTGTCTATAAATGGCATAGACGGTTTCTGGAGGGCAGGGACTCTGTTTTAGACGATGAGCGAGCAGGGCGGAAACGAATTATTAGTGAAAATTTGGTCGAAAGAATAAGTAACGTTATGGAGCGTGACGGGCGCGTCACAGTTGCAGAACTTGCGTCGATGTTTGATATCAGCTCTGGTACCGCTTTTACAATTTTGTCTCAACACTTGGATATGAAAAGAGTTTCGGCGCGCTGGATACCTAAACTCCTGACTGATGAAGACAAAACAAAAAGATTGCTACTCTCTCGGGCATTCTTAAGGCGGTATTCGAATGAAGATAACTTTCTTCAAAGAATAGTAACAACTGACGAAACGTGGCTGTTTCATTACGATCCTGAAACAAAACAACAATCTTCAGCATGGAAGCGAAAATCATCTCCACCTCCCCTCAAAGCTAAAGTAAGAAAATCTGCTAGGAAGAATATGTTTATATTTTTCATGGATATCCGTGGTATGCTACTCGTGCATGCAGTACCTGAGGGACAAACAGTCAATGCAGCATATTACGCACAGGTAATAACCGTTTCTTTATTTCTTGTACATATTTTTAAAATAAATATTAAAGTAGTTTTTCAGCATGTGATAATGAATCTATAATTTCTTAATAACATTTAAAATACCATTACAAAGATTATTTACCTGGCATTTGATCGAATAAATTTAAAATCAAAGTTGCATTTCAATAAATTATTATAAACAATAAAAAATAGTAAAATCTTCATTCTCTTTTCAAATAGGTGATTCGCCGGGATCTTGTAAATGCAATTCGGAAAAAACGACCGGATAAGCAGATAGAAGAGTTCCTTCTTCATCAAGACAACGCTCCTGCCCACCGCGCTGATTCCACTGTGCTGGAGTTGGATTTATTAGGTTTAGATCGTGTGATTCACGCACCTTACAGTCCTGACCTAGCGCCGATGGATTTCAAGGTTTTCCCTACCGTGAAAGCCGAGTTACGTGGCAGAAAGTTTAAAAACACAGAAGAACTAACTTATGCAACTCGAACGATTGTCAGTAGATTCGATGACAAATGGTATAGAGATGCATTCAGTGAGTGGGTAAGACGCCACAGATTGTGTGTGAAGTGCAGAGGGGAGTATTTTGAAAAACTGTAAAATACGACGCGATGACGTTATGAATTTGACGTTACAATGTCGTTGAGAGTGCTCCGTGCAGACAAAACAAGACGATTTTAAAATAGAATAACGCTAGTGCCATTTATTCAAATTAAATAAAATTTTGTACAAAGGTAAAATAAATGTTTCTAAACAAAATAATGTGTTGATCATGAATTTTTAAAAAGAAATACTGCAAAAAGCGCCATTGTCTACGAACTTTTTGAATGACCCTCGTATTTATCTTAAAGATTTGCAACAATATAAGATACAATTTTGATCATATGTTACGTAATCAGGGGTCAGAAGGGGCCAGAATGTCAAATCTTTGATGTTTTATATCTCGAAATGGGGGAATATTTTAATAAGCAATATTGAACAAAAGATGGCAAGAATAATGTTCTAAGCAATATACTTACTTTGAATTTTTGTAAAACGGCCCCATTGAGGACTTGTAGGAGTGACCCTTAAATATTTCCATTTAGCATATCTCCACAACGAATAGAAATCTCTGAATAAGTGTTGAACAAAAAATCTTCAAAATCACAAAACCTTTCATTTGATGTTAAGAAAAAAAGGGCCGACTCCGTAAATAAGGGACTAAGAGGGGTCAAAAGTATTTCATCTTCAACTCTTTCATGATCAATGTTTTTTTTTATAGGTATCCATTATGAGAAGCAAAGATATTAATCTTAATGATTTGCAACAATAGATTATAAAGTTTTGATCATATGTTACGTAATAAGTGGTTGCAAGGGGCCAAAATGCTATATTTTTTATGCTTTATATCTCGAAAAGAGGGAGTATTTTTATAAGCCATATTGAACAAAACATGTTCAGAATATCGTGATAAAAAATCATTTTCTTGATATCAAACGAAAGGTCTTGTGATTTCAAATGGGGCCATTTTACAAAAGCTCAAAGTATGTATATTGTTTAGATCATTATTCTGACCATCTTTTGTTCAATATTGCTTATCAAAATTTTCCCCCTTTTCGAGATATGAAGCGTCAAAGATTTAGCATTCTGGCCCCTCATGACCCCTAATTACGTAACATATGACCAAAATATTATAATATATTGTTGCAAATTGTTAATATAAACAACTTTGCTTCTGTAATGTATCACAAAATATTGATCATTAAAGAGTTAAAGATGAAAGACGTCTGGCCCCTCTGAGCCCCTAATTTGATGAGCCAGCCCCATTTTCTTTATATCATGTAATAGTTGTGTAATAGTATCATGTAATAAGAAGATATGAAACAAAAGGTGTCAAATTTTGTGATATGATTCTGAGATATTTTTTCGGGCCCTACCGAGCTTCGGCGCCTTTTGCGCTAGAAAGATTTGGACACCAGTCCGCAACTCTACAATTCTTCCTTTACGTTCACTGAAAATCTTAAGTCAATATCTTAAGTCGTTTCGGAGGAGTTTCCCGGACAAGATAAACCTCTAAAAATCAGAAAAATCATAATATCTCGAGATAAAAAGTGACGTCATCGCCGAAAGAAATTTCCAATAAGGTTCAGACGAAGACCTATCAGATCTGAAAGTTTGATGAAAATCGGATGAGCCAATACCGAGAACTCGCGTGCACAAAATCGGTAAGAATAATAATAATAACTAGAGCCGAGCTTGTTGCAAAGCAACAAGTAGGTCTTCCGTCCTGTTGACCGGAAGTAACTTTCTTTGAAGAAAAAAAGACAAATGAAGTCCAAAAACAGTTTAATCCTCAAATTTATGTTAATTATTGCAAAATTAAGCCATTTTTGGCAACTTCCGGTTGGACCGGAAGTACCGTCGACGGACGGAAAATTAAAATTTAAGCTTCCAGTGACATATGATATCCAAAAACCTGTCAAGAACAGCAAAAATATGCAATTTTTGACTACTTCCGGTTTGACTGGAAGTGACGTCGCTGGACGTATTTTGACGACGTACTTAGATAAAGCTTGACATTTTGTACAACTTTGCTTCTTTGACGTATTACAAATTCTCAATACTTTTTGAGATATAAAGGAAATACTTTCGGCCACTCTAGGCCCTTCATTTTAGGGGCCAGCCCTTTTTTCGAGATATCATTTGAAAGATCGTGTAATTTTAAACTTCTTTTGTTCTACATGTCTTAACAAAATATTTCAAGGTAAAAAGTTATCTTTGAAAAGGTGTCAAAAATTTTGAAATTCTTGATAGGACTTTTTTCGCGCCATATCGAGCGTCGGCGCTTCGTACTTCCGCTAAAAATTATATACGGAATTCACTTCTCCAAAGGTTGCTCTATCATCACTGAAAATTCCATACTTCTATCTTCAATGGTTTTTGAGAACATTACCGGACAAAGTGACCCTCTAAAAATGACAAAATCGCGAAAATATCCGAACCGTAAGTGACGTCATCAAAATAAAAAAATTATTTCTAGATTTTTTGATGTTCTATCAGACCTGCAAGTTTCATGAAAATCCATTGAGCCGTTTCCGAGAACTCGCGTGCACAAAATCGGTAAGAAAAAAAAATAAGAAGAAAAATAGTGGAAAAGAAACCTAAGAAAAACAAAAAGGTCTTCCGCTGAAGACTGAAGACCTTAATAACTAGAGCAAAGCTCGTTGCAAAGCAACGAGTGGGTCTTCCTTCTAAGCGATAAGCAGAAAGTGAAATGTTTCAATTGTCAACTTTGCTACCATTCTTTTTTTTTTATATAAACACTTTCACATGTACATATAAAATAATTTTCATCATTTGGAACACAATGACATCGGGTCTACACACAATATAGAGTTATGTTTGTAGAACATGTAGAATGTGAAAGGTGTTTTGAAAAAATAAGACAAAGAAAAGGGGGGAGGGGTCAGCAAGAAAAAAAACCCTTTCTTCTGTTACAAATAATATAAAAAATAAAAAATCCCTCAAAGAAATTATAGGATGTACATGTATATATTAGCTTGTATATGTAACTCTGTTACTTACAATGTATCACAGATATTTTGCCAATGCCTTTCATATTCTTCATATTTACAATTCTTCATCAATAAAAATTTTTCAATCAAAATTCTATCTGTGATCCTCTTTAATACAGCTTCATCATCTATTCTTGGAACATTCTTATATTTACTGGCAAAAATAAATTGTTTTACAGTAAGTATTAAAAGGTTTTGAAATTTATAAACATTCATATTTTCATATTTACCAAATAGTATTGCTTGTTTATCAAAACAACAATGAATATTAAACTTATTTAAAATCCATTCTTCAATAGTACACCAGAGTTCTTTTACCTGGAAACATTCAACAAATAAATGATCAATTGTTTCTATGTCACTTCTGCAGAAACTACATGCTGGAGAATCGATCAATTTTAGTCTAAAAAGATAATAATTAGTTGGGATGATTCTATGTAAGATTTGAAACTGTAGCCATTGAAGTTTAGATTCTTGAGTTATTTTAAAAGAAGTTCAAATATTTTAGCCCAGTCTGCCTCATGGAAGATAAATCTGTTTTCTCTCCATTTTTTGATTGAGTTAACTGGCTCTTTCTTTTTACTTATAAATATGTTATACATATCCTTACAACCTTTATCATGTTTATAAAATACAAAAATGGAATTTAGAAGATGAGGTCCAATCAACTTAGCATTTTTAATTTCATCACAGTTTATATTTTTCAGTCTATCTAACACTGCTATTCTAAGACCATTATAATCAACAAAATTTGTTTTCACTTTCAAGTTTATTAATGAGTCGAGACTTATGAAACTACCCTCATTGTTAAAGAGGTCAGTAAGAAAAACAATGCCTTCATTAAAATAGTCTTTCCAAAAAAAGGTTTATTATTAATTTTAATCCTAGGATTATTCCATATATGTTCAAAGAACAAATGCCTGTCCTTTTCTTGATTTATTATAGTTAACCATGCCCGGCTTGACAGAACTTCTTTCCAAAAAAAATTATTTAATCTTGTTGAGACATTCAGAATATAATCTGAACCCCTTATCCAAAGATTGTTTATATCTACTTTTAGTTCAGCTTCAAATAATTTTACCCAGTTTGCTTGTGAGTGAATAAGTCTTCTAATCCAACTTGATTTAAGGGCAGAAATGAATTCTGTATAATCAATCATTTTTAGACCTCCACATTTATAGTCATAACATTTTTCTTTACCTTGTGAGTTTTGCTACCCCAAAGAAAGTAATACATTTCAGTCTCAAACATCTTCAAAAAGTCTGACTTAGGGTTTGGTAAAGTAAGGATTAAATGGTTTAATTTGGGTAATATTAAGTTTTAATTACTGTTAACCTTCCAATTGGGGTAAGTTTCCTTAAACTCCACTTACGTAACAAAGTTTTGATTTCATTTAGCTTTATGGAATAATTTAGATCAAGCATTTCATTCAAGTTTTCTGAAAATTTTATTCCTAGAAGATCAAATATTGAATTTTCCCTGTCAAGCTTCCACCTTGAGTGATGAAATACATCCCTTGAAAATTTTTTACTTCCAGTCCATATCATTTTAGTTTTTAAGAAATTTATCTTTAAGCCTGATATATTAGCAAAATAATCTAATTCTCGGAGAATACCATCCATAGATCTTGGTGAACCATCTGAGATAAGAGAAGTATCATCAGCGTATTGAGAGAGTTTGTACTCTTCACCCTCAATTGTTATACCTTTTATATCTTGATTATTACGAATTAAGATTCCAAGAATTTCAGCACATAACAAAAAGAGATAAGGTGAGATCGGATCACCTTGTCTGCATCCTCTTTGGGGGAAAAGATAGTCTGAAGTAAATCCATTTTGTATAACACATGATTTAAAACCATTATAGAAGGATCTTATCAAATTTTTAAAAGAGGGTCCAAAATTAAAAAAGTCAAGGCTTTTATATATAAAGTTCCATGAGATTGTATCAAAAGCCTTTTCAAAGTCAATTAACATCAAAAGGCCAGGTATTTGATTATATTCTGTATAATGCATTATATCATATATCAGTCTAATATTCTCTCCAATAAATCTACCTTTTATAAATCCAGTTTGGTCTCTATTTATCAATTTGCCCAATTTAGTTTTCATTCGTTCCGCGATGCATCCTGATATTTTATAAACAACATTTAAAAGACTAATGGGTCGCCAGTTTTTTAGAAATTGTTTTGGCTTTCCTGTTTTGGGGATACAAGTAATGATTCCTAATTTATTTGAGTCTGAGAATTGAAGTTTTTCATTTGAATTATTTATTGCTCTTGTAATAAAGGAGCCAATATCTTTCCAGAAAAATTTAAAAAAATCACATGTAAATCCATCCGGTCCTGGACTTTTGTCATTTTTATTTGTTTTAAGAAGTTTAAAACTTCAAAGTTTGTTACAGGACCTTCCAGACTGTTTGATTCTTCTTTATTTCTTTGACTCAAATAGCAAAAACCTTTCCGGGTTAGAATAGGTCCTCAGTACCCTCTTGCTTGTCGTAAAAGGCGACTAAATGGGGCGGTTCTTCGGATGAGACCGTATAAACCGAGGCCCCGTGTCACAGCAAGTGTTGCACAATAAAGATCCTTCCCTGCTCAAAGGCCATAAGTACCAAGCATAGGCCTTAATTTGCAGCCTTTCACCGGCAATAGTGACGTCTCCATATTAGTGAAATATTCTGGAGAGGGATGTTAAACAGTAAACAATCAATCAGTCAATTATACTGTAAAAATCCAGATATTTACACACATTTATAACCTTAACTATTAGAACTGGTATGTCTTCTCTTGGAAACGGAAGACCTCAATACAGATGTTAACATGCAAGATCTGACACATACTTAAAAAGAATATTTATTCCAAACTTAAGATAGACTCTGTAACAAAATCTATTTCTCTTGAAAAACTGAAAGCAATTGATTTGTTCATATTTGTGGATTTATGTCTGTTTCTCAAATCAAAATTTAAATATGAATATTTAAAGTCAATATCATAAACTAAGACTGTTTCACATTAATGTTTCAATTTCATTATGCTGTTTATTCCTTGTCATACCCCAACAGATGCTCTTCTGGCAAATCATGATCGTGCTTGGAATCAAATTTCAGTACTCTGATGATCGTCACACCTATCAAAAAGAAATTGAAATTTTTTTATTGATTTTTTTTTTTAAAAGTGCAACTTATACACTGTTATAAGATAAGATAAACCATCAAACTGAGTTCAAAGATACTGTCACTTTTTCCGGTAGTCTATAATTATTTAAAAATATAGGTTTACAGGCAGTCATTTGAGGATGTTATAAAATAACATATTAGTTTTTCATGATTTCAAATAAAGAAAATGTACATTACTTGTTCATATCAAAATTTATTAGGAATGGTAATGGTTAACAGTTGTTAACCGACTAATTAGCCAAAAAGATGGTATCCAGTTATGAATTTTTTATGTGTCAGGATAAGAACATTCGTAAAGGTGTTACAGCAATTAAGAACAATGCGCTAATGAAGTGACAAAACGCTATTGCATAAGGAACAAAGAGCTAGCGCAAAGTAACAATGTAGATCTAGCTCATTTATAACACCATGCTAGTAAGTTTATGACAACATTCTGTCCAGTTTAAGACACTTACAAGGTAGCATGAAGTAAAAATGTGCTACAACACTTATGACGATGGTCTAGTGTGTTTATGACAACACAATGACAATTTACTTGTGCATTGTAACAATGTTGCAGCAGGCTTTTACACCACACAGTCAAGATCACATGTAATAGATTGTGTAAAGCTGTGTTGGTATGGCAGCATATTTTGTGTCAGCACAACTGCATGTTATTTTAAGTTGCCTTAGCCTGACAGTGTTGTGAACACTGTGTTAGCACATTGTTCCTAAATATGCTGAAGCACTTTTACAATTAGCCTTATCTGGACACCATAATTTTCATAACCAACTAGCCATGTTTTTTTGTAAAAGTACATGTACCAGGGTACATGTAAATCATTTTTTTCATTTAGATTTCCATATGTTTTAAAAAGACAAGGAATAAAATTCAATTTTCTATAAGCTTCTATTCATTATAAGTGTTTGCCAAAGCATTTTTTCCTATATAACCAAAATACATCTTTGTCTTTATGGTAGCCTAGTGGTAGGGCATTCCCTCTATATAATCCTGAAGTTTAGCTTGATTTCTAGCCGGGCTCATTGCTACGAAGTTCAATAGGAAATGCTGCTTCATCACTGATGCTTAATCAAATTTACACGTTAAAATATAGTACATTTGCGCAATCAAATTTGAGGCAATACAAACACTGATTACAGAATTAAATTTTCAAAGATATCTGAAATTTTCAAAAAATATTTATAATAATGTACTTTCTACAGTCTTCTTCGATTAATTATTTGTTTAAAATATGCAAAAGGTTTTCATCAGGTATCGATGTGTGCGCCATATTCTATAAATAAAGGTTGTATTGTCAGTCTAACACAAATGCAGTAAACATAATTAATTACTTGATGTACGCTTTCCTGCAAATTCTCAGCTGAGGACACATCAGTGCATAATCGTTTGACCTTAATTAATCTTGCTGCATCAGTGTTCATTTACTTCTGTTGGTATATAAATCCCCGAAACCGCCTCAAACGATACATGTGATGAATATTTAATGCTGTTAAATTCTATAATAATTTTATTTAATTTTAAAACTTTTTAATACTATATATATGCCATAGAGACATTTTTGTGGATAACATATCCTCTCAATGTCTGAATTTGTTTTTAAACTCTCATCACGGTCTTTGTTCATTACCTTGTAAATGAGCCCAGCTTTCAGTACTTCTGAGTACTTTGATTATTCACTGCATCAAACCTAAGACAAAAACATGATGCAGTAATATTACTTAACCATGCACCCAGCATTTGAAGTGAATGAGACCTTAAAAACCTCATAGTACATGTTAGGACAATGTCACTGAGTTCCAAATAAAGGTCTAAATAAAAACTATTCACCGGTATATATTAACACCTTTAAATGAGTGAAGGAGTTAAAATTCTCAAATAACATTACCAATCAAAGTACCAATAAGAAGCTGATTCTTTCATCACAGGTTCCAATCCTATTGCTAAATACTTTAGACGGGTTATTCCAATGGGACCGCATACACCGAGATTCAGTGTCAAAAGGATCCCTTACTTCTCAAAGGCAATAAGTGCTGAGTACAATATAGTTGCAGCTTACTATCCCAAGTAGTGGCATCATCAAATGACTGGAAATGTTTGATAGGCCAATAATCAAACAAACCATTCCTGCAGTCATCTAAAAATAAGCAAACTTTCTATTATTACAATTGTTTTTACAAATTTCTTTTGAGATTTAACTGAGCAACAATTGTGCAATTTTTTGTCAATAAATTTTGATACTAAAGACTTTGTTTGAACAGCTATTTATAGCAATTACAAACAGCAGCACGAAGCGCTCCTCATAGTGCAAGCACTCATGACAACGCCTTGGCGAAGAGAAAATTATCACTTGCTTATTGATCCACACAATTTTTTTTCCGCAGTAACTTTGGACCCACAGTGCTTTGATTCTTTAACATGTTTAAGCTACATTCTTGCAAGAATTGATCAAAAGTTTCCAAAAATTAAATTCACCTTGATTTAATGGATAAATTGCAGATAAATAGTGGGGGAAAAAATTCTTCATTAAAGTCAGCACTATTCAAGATTTAGACTGGTAATGTAGGCCTTACTTACACTACAACATCGTGTGACTTCAAAGTCTAGTGCCCTGTTCACATGGAGAGTTTAATTCGTAGTAAATGATTGCAAAGTAAACTAATGCGAATCAAACTAATGGGAATCAAACTGTCTTAACATCACAGCTAATGCGAATTAAACAAATGCGAATAAAAATTTTACTTCTACAGTCAAGTGTCAGTAAGGCTATCCACTCAAAAATAGCACAATTAAGTACTTTAAGCTGACCACCAACATGTAGCATTTGAATTAATTTTGCCATTACACATACTCAAAATTTAATTCGAATAAGCTTCCCTTTGTGTTCACATGGAGCTAATGCAAAGTAATTTTATTCGCAGTAAATTAATTTGAATTAATAAAACTAAGTTGAATTAAACAGAGCATCGATGCACCAAATAACAAGTGCGGTTTGACAAGCCCGATCTAA
The DNA here is from genome assembly GCF_032062105.1 of Saccostrea cuccullata. Lineage (NCBI taxonomy): Eukaryota > Metazoa > Mollusca > Bivalvia > Ostreida > Ostreidae > Saccostrea > Saccostrea cuccullata. The sequence continues at coordinate 20,052 of NW_026927867.1, forward strand.
ATTAAAACTGAATAAGTATCTGGCCTCACCCTAACAGTCACACCGTCAACATATTGTTACCGTGTATATTCAACAAATAATAAGTGTAGTGTGAATTACCCCTCCATGGTTACTGTGGTATTGCTGTTTTGCAGGGCAAAATAATAACGTTTGGCAAAGTTTTTGTTGAGAGATAATTAAATGACGTATACTTAACAATTACTTATATGTCATATTTCACCAAATTATATCATTTTGTCCTGCAAAAGAGCAGTACTGCAGTTACCGTGAAACGGTCTATAAGAGTATCACTATGATGGATAGTGGAGTGTTGAATTTTTTGTTTTGAAAGTGAGTCTTGTTGAAATTAAATGCTCACATATATTTAAATAAGAAATAAAAAGCTGTTGGGATTTTAAAAGGCTAACAGAAAGCGTCTGAGCTTTAAAACAGATAATGTAACGGTGTGTCTGTGTATTTCTAAAAATATCAATGCTCTAATCTGTAATAATACATGTAATTTAACTTTTAGGTAAAATAAATTTCTAACCTTCATTCCGATAGTCCACGCCAATCAAACTTTAAAATGACACCGTCGACTCTTTCATCACTCGATACATTCATCACTGGGAACCATGAACCAGAGTCAAGAGTGCTCAGCTTGTTAATGTAGCAGTCGGAATTTTCTCGTAAACAATTCACACAAAAATTTATAAATCAGATAATTCTGCTGAAAATAATGCTCCAGAGGATTGATAAAGTACTTCGTAGCTGCAGATTAAATGTGCGTGCATGTCTACATACGGCCTGTGGCTTGTGTGGTAAGAAATGCTTTACATGATTTCCAACTTTCAGTTTGTAAAACATGTGTCCGACTTTTGGGACACACTTATAACCGAATATACGAAAGACCTGATATTTACCTGATGTTTTAATTCTAGATTAAATGACAATATTGAGTACTTCAAATGAATTATTTAAATACTTTATGACTATGATGCATAATGCTATTCAAAAATTCGTTTGTTTGGAATATTTGCTGACGATTTTGAATCAGGTCAAATAAGGTTTTTAGTATATCAGGTCCTTAGTACCTTCCCATTTCCCATAATGCCGCGCGTTGTTTACAAACAAGAGGCCCCGAAAAGACTTCCTCTTAACTAATGCAGAAATATTTTGATTTTATTTATTGCTGTGTACATCATCACATTATATTAATCATTTGAATAAAAGAAAACAGAGAGACACCGAATAAAAAAAATGTCTTTCAGATGCATCAACTAAAACTATGCAAGAGGCCCAGTAAAGGCTTGGCTATAGTAGACAACTTGTTCCTGTAAGGATTCTCACATATTTGTTTTATAAAAAAAAAACTATTAAATATAGCTTGAAGTTTATTTCTCTTTATATCAAACGACAAGATTTAATCAGTTCGAAATTATTTCAGTCAAACCTTTTCATAATATACCAATATTTTTAGCTATCAGAAAAAAAGGTGTATGAGCTATTAACCCCTAATTATAGGGACCAGCCCCTTTTCCTTGATCTTAAATGAAAGCTCTTGTAATTATGCACAACTTTTGTTATATATTTCACTTTTCATTTTAAGTTATTATACAAAAAGAAGCAAAATTTCAAGGAAAAAAAAAATTACTAAAAATTGCCGTCACAAAGCTTCCGATCGTTAAGAAATCAGCTTCTAAATTTATCCTTATGCACATCTACAATGTATTGGCTACAAGTTCTCCAACTTTCATGTAATTATCATTCGTCGTTCTTGAGATTATTAGTGGACACGAGACATCAAAATTATCAATTAAAGGGCAATAACTCACAAAGTAAGGCATGTATCAAAAAATTGAAAGCAGATGTAAATAGGTGTAAATACAAGGTATCTAACCTGAAAGTTTCATAAAAATCAGTCGAAAGGTCTTTGAGAAATCGCCTGTCAAAAATCCGGCGGAAAAAAACAAATAATAACTAGATACGATCTCGTTGCGAGCAACGAGAGGTCTTCCGTCCGTTTTAGGAAAAGAAATCTACGTAAAATCGAGCAGAAAAATTGAAAAAGATTTGCACACAAGGGGGATTGAACCCAAGTCGCCAGCATGAAATTCCAACGCACTAAATACTACGCCATCGCGACTTCTACTCTAAATCTACTTGTATATATGTACAAAACAGTGCTTCTGTCTTAAAATTATGAAAGGCAGGTCACTATTCAAAATTCAGCGATAAACGCCACGAGTTAATCTCGGCGCCTTTTCTTTGGAATGTTCTTTTAAATAGAGTGTGATAGCTTCAATGAAGTTTAAAAAAAGAACGTTCTTATAGTCTATTCAAGGTTTAGAAAGTATATTTAACACATTTTACAAATTCCATATTGTATATATGCATTTAACACTAAAGCGGCGAAACAGTTATGAATTTTTAACTTTTTTCAATTTCCTTTGTATCCCCAAAGTGAACTATCCCGATTAGTTAGTCGACAAAGGTTGAAATGTTTCTCCGAAAAACATGGCTCCTCCTACAACGGTAATGGAATCAGATATCATTCTTGCTCAAGAAATCTGAGACAAGAATGCTAAAATAAACTCAATGAAGCGATCTTTAAAAAAAACCATTTTATTTTTGTCTTATTTATTAGTTTAACTTGACACAAGTGTGCATAGGAAAAACAGTGGTTAAGATTTATACTTAAAATATTAATTGATATTCTTTTTTGAGAAAGCATAATTTAAAAGCATAATTAAAGATCTGTTTTTCCATGGTGCAAAAAAGATATCAAGTTTCGAATTTCCTTTGCACACTTAGTCTTTTATCAATTATAGAAGACATTAGTTTGACACAGAACTGCAACGAAACTACGACGTGACAATCAAAGTATTCCTTTACATTTCATTTAGCCTTATGTTACTTTCATTCAAGCAAACGCTCGGCTGACTCCGTAAACCCCTATTGCGAAATGTCGGCGTTGACAGAGACATCCGCCATTTTGGACTCGCTTCAGATTTTTGAATGCTAATAATATCTAGAGTTTAGATTTATCAACATTCAAACAAATTATATAGTAAGCATTATGAGGAGAGTTTCTATTAACATACCAAAAATAAATGAAAAATACTGAAAAACAAAAAAGTTAGAAAATACAATTTTTTTAAATTTGCATCTCGTAACAACCGGAAGTACTGACGACGCACGAGAAGGTAATTCCGCAAACCACAATGTGACAAACTATCGTCTCCAATAAGTCTCCAAGTCATATCTTTAGCCATTTTCGACAAAAAGGGGGGACAAAATTGCATTTTAAAATCAGGAAATTGCCCATAACTTGGCACCAGAAGCGAATTTTTAAAATTTCTCTTCGGATGTAACAAATTCATATTATGACACATATTTTGTGAAAGTTTCATGAAAAACCGCTGAATAGTTTTCGAGAAATCGCCTGTACAAAATTTTGTCAAAAAAAATAATAATAATAAGAACTAGAAAAGAAACTCGTTGCGAGCAACGAGAGGTCTTCCGTCTGATTCTGAAAAAAAAACGCAAAATCGAGCTAAAAAAGTGATCAAACTTTTTATGGAAACAAAGGGGATTAAACCCGAATTGCCAGCGTAAAAAAATCCAATGCGCTTACTATTGCGCTATTGGGACCACAGCTCTAACTGTATTTGTATATATTTCTGCAACAGTACATCTGTATTAGAATAATGAAAGGCGAATCACTATTCATAATTTTGCGTCAAACGCACTGAATAAATCTTCGCGCTTTTCTGTAGAATGTTCTACTAAATACATGTAGGTGTGATAGCATCAATGGAAAGAAAAAAAGAACGTTCTTAAAGCAAAAATATCAAGGTGAAGAAAGTATATCTAACACATTTTACAAATTTCATATTGTATATAAGCAAGTAACACTAAAGCAATGAAACAGTTATTGAATTTAACTTTTTTTTTAAATTTCTTGTTTATCCCTTGAGTGAACTATCCCATTTAGTTAAGCTTTCATGAAAAGGTTGAAATGTTTTGCCGAAAAACATACGTCGCCCGAAGACAGTCAAGGAATCGGATACCATTTATGCTCTGTAACTTGAATCAGATCTCTGAGACAAGAATGTTAATATTAACTCCATTTAGCGATCTTTTAAAAAATTGTTATCTTATTTTGTCTTTTCTATTATTTTGATATGACACAAGTGTGCATTGGAAAAACAGTTTGTAATTTTTATACCTACTATATTCATTGATATTGTTTCTAGAAAAACTATTGCTTATAACTATGATTTAAGACCTGTTTTCATGTGTTGGAAATCAGAAAGTATTAGGTATCGAATTTCATTTGAATATTTAGTCTTAAAGTTTTCTTTTTCTACTGTGAGAAACAGCCAAATCCAATTATAGATGACGTTTAAAAGAAAATAGTTTGACACAGAATTGCAACGTTACTACGACGTGACAATCCAAGTATTCCCTTACATTTTATTTTTCTTTGTGTTACTTTCGTTCAACCAAACGCTCGGCTGACTCCGTAAACCCCAATCGCGAAATGTCGGAGTTGACAAGGACAGCCGCCATCTTGGACTCGCTTCAGATTTTTAAATGCTTATATCTAGAGTTTCGATTCATCAATATTCAAACAAATTATATAGTGAGCATAATAAGAAAGGTTACTATTAACATACCAAAAATAAATGAAAAATATTGAAAAACAAAAAAAGTTAGAAAATACGATTTTTAAAATTTGCATCTCATAACGACCGGAAGTACTGACGACGTACGAAATGGTAATTCTGCTAACCACAAAGTCATGATAAATCGTCTCCAATAAGTCTCCAGTTCATATCTTCAGCCATTTTTGAGAAAAAGGGGCGACAAAATTGCATTTTAGAATCAGAAAATTGGCCATAACTTGGCACCAAAAGCGAATTTTCTAATTTCCGCCCAGATGTATCAAATTCCCATTAATACGCATATTACCTGAAAATTTCAATGAAATCTATTGCATAGTTGCTGAGAAATCGCGTGCACAAAATTTAGGGAAAAAAATAAGAATAATAATAATAAGAAACAATAGAATAACTATAAGGTCTTCCGTGAAGACGGAAGACCTTAATAATAAGAAACAGTAGAATCACTATAAGGTCTTCCGTGAAGACGGAAGACCTTAATAAGAAACAGTAGAATAACAGTAGGGTCTTCCGAAGGAAGCTCGGAAGACCCTAATAATAGGTAAAAAGAAACCGAACGAAAACAATAAGGTCTTCCGTTGGAAACGGAAGACCTTAATAATAGGGAAAAAGAAACAGAACAAAAACAATAAGGTCTTCCGTTGGAAACGGAATACCTTAACAAAAAGGTCTTCCGCTGAAGACGGAAGACCTTAATAAAAGTGAAAAAAAACCAATAGAATAATAGAAGGGCCTTCCGCTGGAGACGGAAGACCCTAATAATAAAAGTGAAAAAGAAACAATAGATAATAGAAGAGTCTTCCGTTGGAGACGAAAGACCCTAACAATAGAATAACAGTAAGGTCTTCCGAAGGAAGCGGAAGACCCTAATAAGAATAATCTAAATCATCAGAATCAGTAGAAGGTCTTCTGTTGGAAACGAAATACCTGAATGAATGGTTGGTTGATCGATTAGGCAGGGTTCATCAGCTGATAAGTACCCAATGTCTGTAAGTCCGAGACTAATAAATAATTATCAGACTAGTAATGAAAATTCATGTACAAGCAATTTGCAGCATTGTTAAGGCTTGAATAAGGGGGCGGGGCCTAATTTATACGGGAAAAGTATACTATGACGTCACACAAAAAGATGACATTTATGTAGTTCTCATACTACGTGGAAATGTAATAATTTGCATCTCTTAACAGTATTAGCATAATAAACAACATTATAACTGATCAATGCATTAAAAAAAGTTGCTAGTTAAAACCCATGTAGCTGGTTAAAAACTAAGCACTCATCGCGATGAACTTGTAAACATGACGTCATACTGGTAAAAATGACCTACTTCATGTGCTATGAGAGGCAAATTGAGAAATTGTTAAACAACGAAAAATATGTTTTATTATTAAACGGAATATTATTTACAGATTTTAAATAGTCCATTAATACCAAGGTATAGCCTTTGTTTAGTGCGATTGTTAATTAACTACAAAGAGAATGTGTTTTATTAATAATTGTCGTGTTTTATGCACAGGTTATGTATATTTTACATCGAGATGCCTCATAAAATCGTACTTTCGCAAGGGCATACATTGCATAGATCTGAACCATTTTTTTTTTAAATATAGATAAAGGATATATTCCTTTACTTGAAAAGTGCTGCTGTTTCTTTAAATCGAGGCCGTTCTTTTATAAGTACACAAAATATTTCGTAAAAGTCTAACGTATTTCGACATTGGTCTATTTTTTTAAGTATTAAAACGCGAATTCTATTCAAAGCAGCAGCAATTTTCAGAAACTACAAAGTATACAGAAATAATTTATAGCATAAATTTTTAATTTCAATAAGGGTATGCCCTTGCGATATTGAAATTTGTTATTGACCTACATTCTGTGTACCTACTGAAACGGAAAGCTGTTTCCTCTATGTTTATTATAGAGAAAGTTATAAATTACTAATTGAATACTGTTCGTTATTTTCATATCCTTCTTTTAACCATCGAACATGTATCTCTGCTGGTGGACAATTTGTCCCCGAGGATACTTGTCGTTCGGTACTTATTCATGCATGAGTACACATAATAACGAAATGATACTGGCAGGCGCGTCGCCCAGTATAAAAAGGCGTAACTCCTTTGAGTCTATAAGGGACACAGACTCAAGGAGTTCATTTGGTGCCCCTCGGATTATCCTCAGGGATATTAAACATATGTCATATGTACAGTCTTCAGATTCCCAGTTTTGTTATAAAACCAATACATCATATACCAAATTGAAAGAGTGTAAAGTTTCTATTACAAATATATTGGATGATTCCTTTTCCGATCCAATGTCTTCGGTTTCAAAATGTTCTGTGCGAAACTGTAAAACCTGTGACATTTTGATAACTGACACTTCTTTCACCAGTAATCTTACTGGACAGAGCTTCTATACCAAAACTTGGGAAAATCTGAACTGCAAATCTTCTAATGTTGTCTATGGAATAGAATGTAATCTGTGTGGACTTATTCATGTCGGTGAAACCAAGGGATCGCTTAACAAAAGAATATCAGGTCATCGATTTCAAATAAATCATGGTGGTCAGCAGCTTTTATATAAACATTTTAATTCACCTGATCATTCTATTTTATCAATGAAAGTTAGAATTCTGGAAAAGATTTATCACCACACAAATAGTCCGTCGTTGAGTACACCTTTCCGTAGACAACGTGAAGAATTTTGGATTAGGAAACTAGGGACAGCCTTTCCCTATGGATGTAATGACAATGTCGATAGTGTGGGAAATCTTACAAGCCCGCAGTGTAATAATGTAAATGTGATGGGACTTTTTAACAATACTCAGAGACGTAAGCGTAGTCATGGACATCGTTCGTACAATAAACCTGCATTACACGACGTCTCTTTTGATTCATTACTACCTTATGTAAATCGGCAGTTAGGTCTACATCATATTCGAACCAAACTTTACTCTGTCCCTTTGAAACTTTTAAATAGTCTTCTTGAAAAGACCAAGGAACATCCAAATTTAGATTCCTCGACACCTGAATATAGGCTCGGTTCTGTGATTATGGATATTGCACATCATAGGCTTTTTAAACCCGCACGTTTCACGGAAGAAAATGCAGCTAAAACAATCCATCTTTTCCTTAAACTTCAATATGCCAATAAAGGAATTGACGCGGTTAATATAAGTAATATTCTTAATCACAAAAAGGTCCAGTCTTGTATTCCACCATATTTCAAGTTAAAGACTACGCCTTGTATTTCCTACAAATATACATCGACCATTGCTTCCAAACTTTTCAATTACAAAAGCACTTTACATGGCCTGGATATCGACTATCTGAAAAATAATCCCCTTTCGTGTTCATGTTCTTCTACGCCCTATAACTATAGTCCTGCCGGACACGTTATTACAGGTGACGTAAAAATAGTTTGTAATGAGGACCTTAGATCACTTATTTTAAAAGGTCCTAAATATAGGGAACCCCGATCCTTCAACTGGCGTCGGAATTTCATAAATATTATGGATTCTGTTGAAAATTATGCCAGACGATGGGCTAGATATGAAAAAGAAGACATTGACACCTTGTCAGAATGGATTAAATGTATCAGATCCATGTTAAAGTCACGTATTAAAAGACTGAGGGGCAAAATGAAAACCATCTATCCTTCTATGTTCAATAAACCAGAAGTGAAAAAAGAATTAGATAGATTACACGATCAGTACGTACTGGTTCCTGCCGACAAAGCAGGTAACAACATTGTCTTTGTTTGTAAGGCTCATTATATAAATTGCATTCTAGAAGAACTTGGATTTAATTCTACAAGTGGTAATCCTACTTATACACATACTTCTCTTTCTAAGGAAGAAATTCTTCAAAATCATCTGTCAGTTTTGAATACTTTTAATATTCCACAGAGCCAAAATGAATTTGAACTACCTTATATATATTGGATTCCAAAACTTCATAAGAATCCTTACAAACAAAGATACATTGCAGGTTCCAGTAAATGTTCAACCAAGCCTCTTTCGTTACTTCTCACTAAAATATTGACAGTAGTGAAGGAAAAACTTCAAGAGTACTGTACAACTATATATTCAAGAAGTGGTGTAAATCAGATGTGGATACTTAAAAATTCTAAAGAACTTTTGGACAATTTGAAATCACAAGACTTTACAAAAATCAACAGTATAAAAACTTACGACTTTTCAACTTTATACACAACAATTCCCCACGACAAATTAAAATCCAGGCTTTTTGATATCATTGACAGCTGCTTCTTCAACAAAAATGGAACTCGTAAGTTTACTTACCTCGTCATTGGTCATTTGAAAAATTATTTTGTTAAAACAGATTCTGATTGCACACATAAGTACTCTGAAGTTGACATCAAGAAGATGTTTGAGTTTCTGATTGATAATATCTATGTGGTTTTTGGAGACCAGGTATTCCAACAATGTATTGGAATTCCTATGGGTACAAATTGCGCTCCGTTATTAGCAGACTTATTTTTATATTCATATGAAGCAGAATTTATGCAAAATCTTTTACGTGAAAAGAAGAAAACACTTGCTGTGGCCTTCAACTCGACATTTAGATATATCGACGACGTATTGTCAATTAATAATGATAATTTCCATTCTTACGTCGACACGATATATCCTGGTGAGCTTGAGATAAAAGATACCACAGAGTCCGACACTTCTGCTTCATACTTGGATATTTTACTTGAAAAAGACACTAATGGTAATCTAACAACCAAGCTATATGATAAACGTGATGACTTTAACTTTTCTATCGTCAACTTCCCTTACTTATGCAGCAATATACCTTCACCACCTGCATACGGAGTATTTATATCTCAGTTGATTCGATACGCAAGAGCATGCTCTACGTATGAACAATTTCTTAAACGAGGTAAATTATTGACAAGCAAGTTGATGAAACAAGAATATCAACAGTCTCGTTTAAAGTCATCATTTCGTAAATTCTATGGTCGATACAATGACCTTGTCAGCAAATACAATTTATCATTGAATGAAATGCTGACTGACGTTTTTCATACCAATTGTTAGTCCATTATTATACACTGAATTGACCACGGATTTTTTCCGTTATTTCCTGATTATGACAACGAGCACACGGCGGGTGTGACCGGTCGGCAGGGGATGCTCACTCCTCCATGGCACCTGATCCCACCTCTGATGTTTCGGAGGTCCGTGTTTGCTCTGCTCTTATTTTGTATATTTGTTTAATGGACGTTGAGATTGAATACTGTTCGTTATTTTCATATCCTTCTTGCATTAAAAATAAATACTTAATTAGTGTTGAATTTGAATTAAAATGATCAATAATAATCATTGTATGTTACTTTAGTTGGATTACTAAAGATTGGTTGATTAGAAGCTTGATTAGTGTTTTAATTAGTTTGTAAATAAATAATCACTAAGTATCTTAGATGGTGTTAGGATATATAGGATTTTTACTGGCGAGGATTGCGAAGTCGGTTCTAGAGGTAAAACTTGGCAAACCTGTCTGTGTACTTATAAGTTTGCGGACTTCCCTGCTTATATTGTACTGTTTTAAGTAGTAAGTGTGTGGTCATCCCTGCTCTGTGATTGGCATCTTAAGTAGCAAGTGTGCGGACATTCCTGCTTGTTGCTGCGCTAGATCAGGTGTGCGGACATCCCTGCCTGCATATTGTGGTAGAGCATTGGTGTGCGGACATCTCTGCCAGTGTCTCTAGACTAAAACCGTATTAGTGTCAAGTGTGTGGTCATCCCTGCTTGTCACTGCGCAAGGGCAAGTGTGTAATCATCCCTGCTTGTCTCTTGTGGGAGTGCGCTGGTGTGAGGACTGCCCTGCCAGTGTCACTTGTTCGCTACCAGTAAAGACCTTATATACGCAGTACCAAGTGATTAAGACTGCGCATTGTACATATTTGCAGCATCTCAAGGCTATCCGTTTTTATCACGGGTACGAGCCTGCGGGGGTTCACAGGCAGTGACCTCCCTTGCACGTTACACTACTATGCGTTCATCACGTGACTGTCCATCAATGGGACCAAGCTTTATACAGTACAGAGTATGTTATACTACGCTATTTCCATAAGTATGTAAAGTCTGTGATAATAGAATAACTGAATAAAAATGAATTCGTGCTTAAAAACGATTCCCGTTTTTGCACTTTTTTTCTGTTGATTTCTCATAGTTAGCCTTAAGAGTGCTTACGGAAAATATTTATATTTACTAGGTCAGCGGTTAGACTAATATTATCAATAGCAACATTCTCAAATATTTTTCTTCTCTCTCTCCCTCCCCGTGCGCTCTCTCTCTCTTAAAGATACAAACAGTATTGACACTTTAAGTTACTTACGTATATTAAATACTTGACAAGTGCTCCGTTTATTTACATATTGCCAAGGGGGGTAGATTACTATTTAGTTTTTTAACTTAATCTTTAAGTATTTTTAAATCATGATTTAATTTTAACAAAAAATTTTAAATGTTCCGTACCTTCTATTTTTCTCTTGTAGCTATCGGTGAATTGGAATTAATTTAATTTTATGTGCTGAAATTAAAATCATCTTATTTAAGTAGGTAGGCGTAGGGGTGTTATGATGTTAACATGATCATAAGGTAGAATGCGTACTTGTCTATTAAAATATTTTAGGAAATAGTGAAAATTGGAAGACATTAGTCGTCGAACCAGTGCTCACATATACACATGTATTTATTTAGAACCCTCTAGCATACATGTATAAGTCCCCCCTCTATACACACATGTTACCTGAAAACAAAATCTAGTATATCGGTACTTGGATATGGTGTAAGTTTTTTGAATGATGCAAGTTTATTTGTCTATCTTATCATTTTATACCCGTCCCGTACTCATTATTTATTTGATTCAGGTTTCATTAACATCTTTCCTTTTAATAAGATTAAGATTATTCGCTAACTGTAGGGTCCCACTACCTTCCGTGATGAGTTAGCATTATTCTCTCTCTCTCTACCTCCCCCCTCTCTCACTCTCTCTCCAAAAAATCAATATCGACCCATTCAAAGTTTAAAATACATGTATAAATTCAACTCCGGCTGATTTTTTTACTGTCATAATACTGCTGCATATAAATTGTGTTTGATTTTTAATTATTCTTTATTACTGATAAAAAGTAAAGGAAATATACTATCATGAACTATTTTTATTTGATTGATAATCAAACAAATTCCTCATTCCACTGTTCCACACACACTAACATGACTTAACAAAAATATTAGGAACCAGTCACTTTTACAAAAGTTTGGATGTAATGTACCCCTTCTCATATATTTATTTTTGCTTAAATCTTTAAAAAAATGTGCCTTTCCCCGGTTGGTTTTTACATCAATCTTTTTTTCATTATCGTTAATTTTATCTTATGTCGGTATATAAAAAAAAATTATTTATCTAATCTAAAAAGTGGTTGAAAGATCGTAGATAATCATTGCATTTTTATATTACGTATGTTTTGGTGTTAAATTTCTCAAATTCAAACTGGCTAGAAGAAGAGTCTACCTGTCGCCGTAATCACTCTGCTCACCAATGGAATGAAATGAATTTATTAAAACAAATGAAAACTAGAAATTTTCAAGTACAGTTAAACGTATCAGAGAGAAAGAATTTTCTAGTTTTGAACAAATTGTTCCCTTTTATTATGATAAATTCTAAGTTGCTTAAAGCTGTCCACTGTTAGTGCCCCCTTTACACCTTTACACCTTTACATCTACTTATCAAAGACTAGAATTAAAAAAAAAACGAATTAATGATTTTAAACATCGTCACTCTCTTCTTCCGGACCCTTTTTCCTTTTATTTTATCAAAACCTCAAACATTTAAAGCGTCAATATCTCAGGTCCTGAAGTGACCTTATCATAAACCAGGATCTGTTATTCATCATACCGATTATTTTCTAGGAATATTGACCAATCTTTACATTTTTTTCAAAGTGCGTTAATATCACCATATTAACGCATTTTGGAAAAAAAAATTTCAAAGTGCGTTACCTTGGTCCCAAATTTAATGCACTTTGAAAAAAAATTCAAAGTGCGTAAGTTTTCAAAATGCGTCACAAATAAACTACCATTGTCCAAATCACACGAGTGATCTTGTTTTTACTTATCATCCGGTGATGAGAAAAGATGAGATTATCTTTGGGTATCCGATGATAATAAACTAATTATTATTAAATAATACTAAATATTATTAAATATACTATAAAAAACAAAAATGAAAAAATCATTTGACTTCCGCCTAAAACGTCAGAATGATATGATCATTTACAGAATACGCACAAATCGTCCAAAAGTAATGCATGCATATCGATTGAATCGAGAATTTCAGCCAATTTGTATACATGTTTCCCGTGATTTAATTTTCTCTACATGTAACTATAAATAATACTGTTTTCAAATAAGCTATTTTTTCCTCAAATACGAAGTAAATAATGTATGAACGATGCATAATCATTATTTTTTTTACAATAATAGATTAAAGATAATTTTAGATTATTTACATCAAATTGATTTTAAGGTGAAGTTTAGTACATTATCAGATATTGTGTTGCTTAACACAGAGAGAAATATTTTTTACATATTTTGAAATTACAGTCCGTCAGATGGAATGTTAGATAGTTCCCTATGTTAAGGTTTACAACTACATGTACATGTATTTTGCATGCAACAGATATAAATTTCCCACCGATAATGGCTGAAATCTTGCCGACTCGGCGTTAAGGAAAAAATCAGTCAATCAATCAATGATCTGTGTACTGATTAAAATGGTAGTCTATTAATTTTACTTACTTTTTTGTACATTATGGATAATAGAAATTTAATAAAAAGACGATCGAGTTTTTATTTCAAAGAGCAGGGGGGGGGGGGGGATAATGTACGGCACAGTAGAATGTGCCTGCAGTAGAAACAGTTTAAGGAAAAAATCCTAATAAAATGAGTCATTTTTGAGACACAATGCTAGTATCACGTCATGTTTGATTTCACGTTATAACTATATAAAAATTGATGTGATATTTTATATTTTAACTTTGGAATAATCTTATTGTATCATGGTTTTAGTCATGTAGATCTAAATTTTGTTTATTGAAAGTTCAGTTGTTCATAGATACCGACAAATCCTGTCGGTATGAAAGACAGAAAAGTAGATCTTTTTTTCGAGGGGGGATCCGGTTTTTAAAGGTTTTGAAATACAGTTAAGACAATTTTTGGGATTGTAGATTATGATCAACTATTTTTTTTATTATTAATTAAGCATTTTGTATGACTTAAACATGATGACCACTTGGATTGATTAGGAATGACAGGTCCCCCAACTGAACACTGAGAATAAACAATGACGTCACAATTGAATCGTGAAAAAAACTACAATGTGCTCAGAGTTAATTTTGTAAACATATCAATTTCAAAATGAAATAACTTTCTTATAAATAAAGATATTTTTATTCTGTTTTCAGTTTTTGTCGTAATTTTACATGGACCACTAAAATACACAAAATCTTAAAAACGATATATTTTTGTCCTAAGATCGATTTCTATCCGACGAGTCTCATAAAAAGATTAATGAAAATGAGAAATGAAATATATAAAAAAAAAACCCATAACTATTATTTCCCTAATACAGATTTCTTTCCTTTTTATTTTTTGTAGATGATTCTACTAGTCAAGGTTATCTGTTTGAAATACCAATGCATGGTAAGAAACGGATGTCATTTTTTTCGTTTACAAGATTGGCTAATTCAAGGGGATTGGAAACAGATCTAATTAAATTTACTGATTGTTTGATTGATTGTATGTTGTTTAACATTCCTCTAAAGATGTTTTACTTCGTATAAAGAAACAAACACATGGTGGTGAAGAGCTGAAAATTTTATCCTACATTTAGCACTCAGGAGCATTGAGCAGTGAGGAATCTTATTCTTGTAAATACCTACTGCGACACGGTAGGTAGTTTTATACGTCTCCACCGAAGGACAGGTCTTAACGTCTCAGTGGGATTCGAATCCTTGAAAACTTTTTATTTTGCGACTCTGGAGCGGACGCTGTAACCACTGCGCTTTGCAGAACAAAATTGTCTGAGTATAAACATTCAATGTTGCTGGAGCATTTTACACAAAAATATAAGCTTGTTTTGAAACTTCTTTAATCCAGAGACTATCTAAAGAACGAGCTAAGGAGATACGATCAATTGACACATTTTTTGCAAGTCAATGTCAGAGGCATCGTCGCAAACCACGGCCAAAATATACGACCCCCTCTCATTGTGGACGTGGTTGCAGGAGACGAGAATATCTCGTTGTTCATTAAAGTAATGGCAAATGCGAGTAAAGCATTGCCGGAAACTGAGCTTTCATGCGACTTTTCAATACCTAATTGCAGTGTACGATATTCTGCTGATTTAATTTGTTCATTTCAATTTCGATGGAAACAAAACTTTTCATTGACTGAATATAACATTACAGTAGAGAAAAGTAAACATTCAAGATAACGACAGTTTTTGTAATCAAGCAGCCACGGGTATGAGAGAGCTATATGCGGACTACGGACCGTGGCTTGAGACGATGTGTCATATAGAGTAGGAGAAAAAGAAAAAGAAATCATTTCCGTCAATAAAAAACAATCGACAATAATTAGTAGGAAGTCTTCACCTCATCGGAAACCCTGACCCTTGGGCCAAACATTTTACAATTTTAGGAGATACTCTGCTCATCATAACTGTTTAATTCCGACAGCGGATTTCAGCGCTTTAATTCATTTTTAGATTATAATCATTAGATAGTCAAACATCCTGGTACCCACGACCCAGGGTCCTTAAAATCAACAATTCTTCAATAACGATCATTGCTCTTCATAACTTTGTACCTAGATTATCAGTTTTATTGTTGGGGATTTTTCAAAGATTTCATACTGTTCCACTATAATATAATTATTTGAGTCCCGCCAGAACCCCTGACCCTTGGGTCATGAAATTTACAATTTTGTAAGATTGATTGATTGAATATATACTGTTTCACGTCCCTCTCCAGAATATTTCGCTGATATGGAGACGTCACTATTGCCGGTAAAGGGCAGCACAGTTAAGGTTATAGTAAGGAGGCGGGGCCTAATTTGTACGGGAAATGTTTACTCTGACGTCACACATAATATAAGGTCTTCAAAATACCACAAAATAAAATTATTTACTATTTCAAATAGCTGAATAGCTGTATACTACATACAAACTTACTAATACTTGCAGATTTGACGTTTGTTAAATCCCAGACAACAGCAAATAACGATGCATCGATCGCAATGCACTTGTCAATGTGACGTCATCTCGCAAAAATGACACAGTTTGTACACAGTGAGAGGCTAATCAAGTCACAAATTGTACAATGAAAAATGCCTTTTGTTCTCAAATAAAATATTATTTGCAGTAAAATAAAAAGACATTAACTTGGATGCGATGTATATTTTAGTATTTTATTGATAAACTGTACGTGCATTCTCCAGACAATCGATACTGTCGTGTGTTTGTATGCAGATTTATTGAAACAGTAATGGAAGGGCCCTAATAAATCGATTTATTCCAAGGACATACCCTCAATGTATCTTGTCAAAATTTTACACATAAACTCAAGAAGCATTAAGATATTTGAAAAGTACTGCGAACCTCTTAAAATCTTACAAATAAATTAATTATAGCTTTATTTAATGTAGTTGACCAGCAAAATATTCAACCCGCCGTCCAACAAATTAAGCTGCAAATTTAGGCCTATGTTCGGCAATCAGGGCCTTTGAGCACGGAGGAATCTTTATCGTGCCACACATGCTGTGACACGGGACCTCGGTTTATACGGTCTCATCCGAAGGATTGCCCATTAAGTCGCCTTTTACGACAAACAAGGGGGTACTGAGGACATATTCTAACCCAGATTCCCACGGGGCCAATTTTGTAAGAAGTATTCTTCATAATAATAACGATGTATGTTGATCATTGGTTTAATAGCCAGATTTAGAGACGAGAGGATTTTCAAAAAAAAAAAAAAATTAATTTTCCCTTTATAATCATAAAAGCCCTCTTCTGATACTACAACCCTGACCCTGGGCCATGAATCGGCAATTTAGGTAAAGGACTCTAACAGTCATGCCAATAGTTTGACATTTTGGTGACCAGTAGTAATAAGAAGATTTTTAAATATTGTCTTAAATTGCAAGGAATTAAAACTGTTTGCAAATATGCAAAAACGATATCTACAACTGTAATGCATTGTATGGCAATACAAAATGTGATCACAAAATTATTATCATCAACATGCACATGCTTTGGCTTTTTATCACTTCCCCTACATGTCCCCATACATTTTATGGAAGAGTAGTTTAGACCGCGGCAATATTATTTAGTGCAAAGAAACCAAAATACTCATCTGACCAATTTTCATAATTATTCATAACCGAATACAAGATATAAATCGGAAACAATTATGGAAGTCAAGTATAAGACACAAATCACATACTTATGCAAGCCGAGGGCTATGAATTGTGCGAATCTTTCTTTTTTTTTTTAAATTCAATCCAAGACGAATACAATATTTTGTATATACTTTTTTATTGTACACTGGCAATAATTATTGTTCAATTTGAAAGAAATTTAAGCTCTTAGTATTGACATAATGAAGGTATTTATTTTACAAATAAGTGAAAACGCATAAATTTAATGCAAAGAAGTATGCCGACATGTGCAAAGAAATAAATATCGATTGTTTTGTGGCTATTTATATTACATGGATCAACAAGCAAAAATCAAAGGATATATCAACCATCAACTCTTTTGGAAAAAATGTTTGATCAAACGAACTGTTGCTTAACAGAAATATCACGTGGTGACTCTTTTACTAAATGAGACTGGTTGTAGATAATGGGATTAGAGGAAAGAGTTGAGTTCCCCTCAATCAACAATACCTTTGTGTTAAAGTATTGAAATGAAGGAATGCTTGAATGATTTAGAAATTTAAAAAAAAAAATACAATGTAGATCTAAATTATCAGATCTTTTAAACTGCTTTGAAGTACAACAATTCTGTAGTGCAATTTTAACAACACAAAATGACATACCGATGCAAAATGTACAGAAAAACATACATATAAAGCATTAAAAATTAAGACAAAGATCGGAGTGGTAATCAAAATGTTTCTTCATTAAGTAAATATTTGAAGTACAGTCATGTTGCCTTTCGTAATAAATTTGAAGAGGCAATAATTTATTGAAACAACCCATAGACTTCTCTATAGTGAATAAAAAGTGCGGGTATATATCAAAATACAGTAGTACTAACATTGACTACATAAGTCAATACATGGGTCCAAGATCTTATTAAATAAAGACATTTTAATGAAAACTTTTAAGTACACGTATCTACGCATAAAACACACCGATACAATTAAATTGAATAATTGGCGAAAACTTTATTTTAGCAGGAACTTTAAAGATTAGACAGCTTAATAACTATCTTGTTTGGTTTTAAACAGTATTCGGCGAGTGTTTATTTTATTATAAATATTTCTAAATTGAGAATTTAAAAATATAATTTGTGTAATGGCAAGTTTTGAAATAAAGATAACAGAATTCGCCGTGGCTATTTTCACGGATGTCAACATTATTAATTTTCTTGGTTAAAAGATTGGTACATAAGTACCCCTGAATAAATGTTTCAGGTTAAAGATGCAATTTCCCTTGTATATACAGATAATTTCCAATAAGTATTCATTATGAAAGCACCTCAATCACACGTTATTTTTTAACAATATTTTCAATATGGGTAGCATCCTCCAACTACCATGTTTCAGACTGAAAAAAAATTGAAATAATAAAATTGTCTTTTGCTTTATTTGAAAAATTAAATGCATAAGCCCTTATTTATGTCAGACAAATTCGTACGATGTATGGAGCACAAAATAAATAAGTACTTAATACATATTCAAAAACACATTAAGATATCAAATGCATTAAGTACCAATGTAGTCTTCTGAAATTCTCAGGATTTACCTATATTCTGTCTTGGAGTGTAGAATCCACACTTGTAAAACAAAGTTGGATGTAATTAATTTACAGTGCTATAAACAACAAAATATTAACTTAATGGTTTTAGAATCATGGCTTTTCTTTTCTTCTCTTTTTTTTTCTTGAAGTAGCAATAGGTAAAATTGACAATTATCAAAATGTGAATAAGTTGAGACATCCTCGTAAATAGTTTCTCTCTGAATATGGAGACTTTCTTTGCCTTCAGCGAAACAATGTTTTCAATAGATACCTATGACATTTGGGTAAAATTCAAAACGAAATGGTAGGTACACAAAATATTAGGTCTAATCTGTCCTTGTCACACTATAGTAATGATTATCTTTGAAGTTTGTTGTTCTGTATTACCAATACAGAACGGGACTTTGGTGGGCGGAGCTAATTTCCGTTCTGCATTAGCCCAGTATACTGTACTGTAATTGCCAACTATTCTGTATCTAAAATACAGCAAGGTCTAAAGATAAACCAGATTCAATTTAGCAAAAGCTCGTACAAATAGTTAATGATAAAGTTTTCGTTTTATAAATTTTGGAGAAATACCCGGTATTAATCCAGAGAATGTAAAATGTCAAAATTTCTCAATCAATTTTTAAAAAACTTATTCTACGCAGAATTTTCATGTAATTTAAAACCAAAGGAAAAGGAAAATTCGCAATAATGGAAAATCCTCTACACATAATTTCGATCCAAACGAAAAGGGAAATTGCGCAATAACGGAAAAATCCACTCTCCTCGTGCAAAATCATTCAAGTCCATTTTTTGAGTTTTTATTTTTTGATATCCTTCTCGCTTACGACAGCCACACGTCTCTTTCACTTCGTTTTTAATGTTGCAATTAAATTAAGAAATTTAGAAAATAAAAATACGTAACATCAAAATCCATCGAAGACTTTTCTGTTTTTGTATATCAGTTAAAGTAAACCGGGATTTTAAAACCCCTGAAATATATTATAATCAATTTCCATCTACAACAGATCCAACAATTACGGTTAAATCCTTTACTTCATCCATTAAGACTGACTATCACTCGATTACGTCTACTCCGTTAAATTATCAGAACTACTCTGACCAAATCCTACGTTTTCCGTGGAAACATATATACTGCGTATGCGTAGTCCCCATCGGGGCATAATGTACAGAACTATGGCGGAAGTTTGGATGCTGCAAAGTTATAAAGTGGGAGGAGCTATTTTTGATTGATCGTGTCACAAATCATTTAGAAATATCGACAGATTCTGTGCTACGCACTCGTCCAACCCCAAATTTGTATCTACAATACAGAACCCGTCTCGTTCTCTAAATAATACTAAATGTTATTTGATAAAAATACCTTTATAAATAACGGTCTATTCATATCTTTAACGAAAATATAATTTCGGTTTCTGTCATTTTTTTTCAGATGAGTTCTTAACACTTACTGGAGACGAGATGTTGGTGTTATTCTGTTTTCTGTGTTCTGACTCCGGTCCTCCTGACTTCAATGACACAGAGTGGCTGGATCTGCTCAATGGTATACGACGGGATGCTTGCGATAAAGAAAATCTTGTAAACATGGTTACACCCAAGGAAGCACAGCAGACTCTGGACAGACTGAAGTCACGTGATTTTCTTTGGGAAGATCAGGACAAAATAACGGAGGAAACAAAAGATTGTATAATGTTTACCATAGCACAAACATGGCCTGCTATTCCATTCATTTACAGTAGTTATAACACAGCCAGTGTGTATCTGAGATCAATGTTGTATAGAAGAAGACCTGGAGAAAAGTGTATCTGTGGTGTTCCTTATAATAAATTACTGATACTTCGTTTACAGATGAATATACTGACTCATGCCACCATGAAGGACTCGTTGATCACTTTTAAAGTGTCTCATATCTGTAAGTTGAAAATGTTCCTGATATCTATTTATGCCCATCTATTTATTTGTTTTAGTTTCAGAATAAATTGTATCACAAATAGATTATTTAGGAGAAAAATACCGGGAATTATGAATTATTTTGACAGAAATTTATTTTGTTTAACGAAATAACATTATACAGACAGTAATGTTCCCAGCATCCAAACATGATTTTGATTTTATCATGCCGTAGTTCACCTGCATGCTAATGTATTCAGAATGTATTCTGTTCTTTTTTATTGCATTCACTTCATTAAAAAATGAGTTTTTAAATGCACATGGTATAAAAATTGAATTTATCCTTTAGGAATAAATTCGTAACGGTTCTCCTTAATAGCTTTTTATTTGTAAATACATTACAGTTTGACAATTTAATATATACCCGTATTTTACTAAAACTCAACAGTGATTTCCACATTATCTTCTTTCTTTTACACAAGTGAGGATCCCAATAGAAATTGTAGGTGGAAATGAAATAAAAAAGAAGGGGTATTTAGAGACTTTGAAGCAGAAAGGTGAGGGTATACTTTACAAAGGAAGATCATCGGACAGAGAAGATCACGTGACATGGCTCTGGAGATACGACGAAGACGCGAGACCAGACATTGTGAGATCCTGTATAGGCCTCCATCCACACTGGGATATCTACGTTATAGATAACAAGGCTTACAGAAAACCAAGTGAGTTGGAGAATAATGACTAATTATAATGAATAATAACCATTATTTCTCAGCCGAAGTGCACTATATCTGGAATAGTTAGATTACACTACTGTAGGTTAAAAACAAGGTTATACGTAGTGCAAGTTTTCCATGATTATTGAAGTAATCACCTGGTTTAATAAAAAAGGCTTTAAAGCCTTTTTCAAACGTATTTATTGTCGAAAGCTTTGTAAAATAAACTTGAATAGTTACAGTTGAAAATTATTTTCTAATATGTACATATTGAAGATAAAATACCTTCAGTTCGGTTTGAAATTATTTGAGGGTCAGAGGTCATAGCGCAGGGCAAGATGGTATCTGGTTTTCATATATATTATTGTATGGTTTTGGAATTACATGTACTAATTTGAAAGCAATGAAGAAGATATAATAACTTAAGCATGTAGATAATTTCAATTCAGCAGATGCCCAATAGATCTTCCTTTGGTGTGAAAAATATTAGAATACTATAATTCACCTAAAATCGCACCTACCTTTTAAACCCAAAATTTCTTTGAAATGATTTCAACTAAAAGCCGTTTTTGCTTCAAGTTTTTTTAAGAACTCCTAATATAGTAAGATTATTCTCAGTAAGGATCATTGTTCTTATACACTGTATACTTATCAAAATTTATAAGTCCCGACGTAAGTTTTTGTTTTCCACTGCATTCATATTAAACAATTTAGACAATATAAATTGATAACTTTACAGGATAAAAAAAGCAAAACTTTCTTTTACTTAATCTAATTTTATTGAAGCACTTTAACACAAAATGCAGAAAGTGAAGGCACCCTAGAATTAAAAATTCGCAACGTTCAATACAGTTATTATCCTCCATTCAAGCGAATTAAGATCAAGACAATTGCTTCTCAAAGAGTTCACGCAATTAAAGAAAAATCATTATTGAAAGTTATTCTATGTATGACTAGGTCGTCCTCTGTGTTTCAGCTAGATTCTGCTTCTCGAAAAGACCTCAATCTCTGGTCCATATTGTTCCATTCATGTTTTATGGCGTTGAGATGTCGATGACATTTAAAGCTTGCCGAAAATGTTTGTACCAAACAATATTAATTCTACAGTACATAAGGTCTCCTTACACACAATCCCAAACCTTCCAGTTTGTTTCTAATAATTTGGATAAATAAGGACACTTCAATTAATTTTTAATGAGTGCAGAGCAATTGCACGTTCAGATAGGTTCCTTCCACAATAGTAAGTAATTCTTATGTAGCAGCCCTATTGATGTGTCTTTGCAGTACGTGTACGCCTTGACGATGGGCACTTCCGGTTCCGGTTTCAGTGAATTTCTGGTTAAACCCTAGGATGGGTTAGTGGCATATGGTGAAAATCTAGCTATTATTAATGATTATAAGGGATGGAAGTAAGCTCTGTGCATCTCCCTGACGGACTTTTCAACGGTATTAGATAAATTAAACAAATACAAAGGAAGGTAATACAACTCTCCTTTACTACCATCAGCTTGGACCATGGCAACTTCACTTGCACATTGTCGTTCGTACATACAACAAGCTCTTGTTTTGTTTTTCCTAAACAACTAAAGATGGAGAACACATGGAAATTTAAATAAATGAAAGATACACCAGAAAACATATGAAACTCGTACTGAATGCTTTTTAACAAAAACGGTCATGGATGAGTAATTACACATTTGATTCCAATTTATCTGGCCGTTACAGGCAATCATTGAAAAATTAAGTCAAAATTGTAAACAACAAGTTCATTTATGTTAAGGTTTTTAAATACTTAAAATAATAAAAGTGGGGACTTAGAAAGTATATTTGAAAACAAACAATTCTTGAACTGATATGTGGAACGTCATTGTAAAATTCAAATGTTGGACAAAGCGAACTATCAAGACCAACACTTCTACGTCATGGGACAATGACGGTCTAACAAGAATATCAACATTTTATTGGAGAAATGAAAACGTGAAGAGCTACAAAAAGGAAATTCGGAGTAAAATGACAATTAAAATGATAGTGTAAAAATTATCACCGTCAATTCATTTTTACAATTTCCGTACAACATTAAAATTAGCATTCCAAACTCAAATTGAATGGGTCCGATGAATGTAGTAAACCATCTAAGAAATGTCATGGCATCCGTGTACAAAACAAACACTATTCGTTATACAGTGAAACTTGTCTTATCTGACATGCACTGGGAGATGAATAGTGTGTCGGAATAAACAGGCTGTCGGATCGCACAGTGTTAAGAAACATGGAAAACAGTAAAATGGGAACGAAATTAAATGTTGGAAATTACTGTGTGTCGGTTTACACAGGCGTCGGATTATAAATTTTAAAATCAACAAAACGAGTCCCTGGGTTTGTGTTGAATTTTGGTTTCATTTAGAGATGAATACAGATGAAAAAAAAAACGGAAGCTGTGGCATTACTCTGACAAAAAACACTACGTGTGAGGAACAAATGAAAGAATATATCTGGTGGGGGATTGGGAATTTGGGATAGCGATTTAAACCCCAATTCAAGCTTTATGAATCTTATGTATAACATTTACAAAAAATAAAGATAAATTCATTTTAAAAATTTTTCACATGTTTGCAGTCTACATTTGACAATGAAATCAAAACATGTTTTATGACAACATCAAGTTTTCTTTCTTTTCCCTCTGTGTTAAAAAAATCAAGTCGTGTATAGTTTGCTTTTTGGTCTGATTATTGTTTAACATCGATCCTTCTCGGGAATTTTTCACTCTTCTCTTTTGGAGATGCAACCACTTGCCAGTAAAAAGCTGCGATTTGTTGTTAACCTGTACTCAGCACTCAGGATTGAAGGATCTTTTCATTTTTTAGTGCCAACACCTACTGCGACACGGAACCTCATTTTATACGGTCTTATGAAGGATATGGAGATAACGAACAGTATTCAATATCAAAGTCCACAGAAGAACACAAAATAGGAGAAGAGCAAACGCGGACGTCCGAAATATCAGAAGTGGGATCATATGGCATGGAGGAGTAAGCATCCCCTGCTGATCGGTCACATCAGCCATGTCCTCCTGATTGGGGAACAGCGGAAAAATCCGATGTCAATTCAATATTAAAATAATGGACTAGCAAAAGGTTTGAAAAACGTCAGTCAACATTGATCAATTGTATTTATTTGCTGACAAGGTCATTGCATCGAACATCCAACTAACGAAATGATGACTTTAAACGGGTGCTGATATTCTTGTTTCATCATTTAAAGTACATTCCCTAAAACATTCTTCTTTCCCATTTTTTTTCCATTTGTTCAATGTTCGTTCAGCGTACGTTCAGTATTCGTTTAGCGTGCGTTCACTGTTCGTTCAGCGTGCGTTTACGTTCGCTCTCCGTTCGCAGTTTTGCGTTCACTGTTTACCGTGCACTCGCGTTCACCGTTCACAAAACGTTCAATTTTCGTTTCTTCGCCCCGTTCACTTTGCGTTCACCTTGCGTTCAACTCATCGTTCAGTTTTCATTGCCATTCGGAACTCCGAAGTGAAAGGACACATCTTTTTGAAGTTAAAAGTTTACACGATTTTTTTTATTAAATTATTGATATATCGTGATTGAAGAATAATTATTTCATTGCAAAATGTATCTACTATATTTATAGTTCTATTATTATAACTTAGTTCGTGGACTGAGCTATAAAATTAGCAATATGTAGTGTGTGCTTTCAAAATTTATATGAAACATAAAACAACAAAAAGTAAAGAAATGTTGAAAAATTTAGCTCGATACATTCATCATTTGCCATTTTTTTTTTAAATAAAAACGACATTATATGATCAACCGGTACTGTCGTCGTTTATTTTCATGACGTCCAACAACATCATTGTTTTTTCAATGTCTGCGTCTTCTACCTCATACACATTTTTAATGAGATTCTCTGCAGCTTAGTAAGGACTTAAGCCCGCCTTGTTTATATGTCTTTACAATGTCATTACACTACTGGCTTTTAAAACCCCTGTCCGTATGAAATCCACTGTATTTCTCTGTATCCTACAGCATTTTCACAGTAATCTACGGTATATCTACAGTATCCTACGGTATGCTAGCTCTGTATATACAGTAAATCTCTGTATGCCACTGTATGTATCCCCAGCATGCCACAGTTACATACAGTAGGCCCCGATACGCCTACAGTATGCCACTGTATGGCTACTGTTTCCTACAGTCAACGACGGTAAACCACAGTATATGTCCCAGTACGCCCCTGTATATGTTCATTGAAGCAAAAAAGAAGTTTACACACTCCCAGAGCACTGTACCGTTGCCTAAGATGTTGGATTATTAACTAAGTACACAGAGTTACTTACCTTAGAAATTTTGAACATTATTTTAAACACATAGTAGTATTTTTGAAACTTTGTTAGGAAACTTATTGTATTCTTTTGTAACTCTGAAATGACTATGAAAAAAAAATAAATCATTGCTTCAAAGAATATTTATCTATCAATTTTTAAAATTATTTTTTTAATCATTATTTTGTTTGATTTATTAGTTAATTAATTAATTTAATTATTTTGTGAACACTTATTCAATTCATAAAATACTTTACTTGGAGTGACTTTAATTTGTAACTTGAAAAAAAAACCAAGCAAAATATAGCCTGAGTAATTCTTGTTTGTTTTTTTTAACTTATTGAAAAAAAATCAATCTAATTAATTGCATGTAATCAATCATTGCATAAAAAACTTTTTTATTATTTCTAAATTGAATATACAAACAAAATCAATAATTGTATTCCCGAAATTTGGATTTATTTGGCTAATTTTATGTAAAAAAAATTACGCTAAAATGTGTTTCAAAGTCTTTTTGAAGCATATTTAAACTAATTTTAATTATTTTACTTTCGTGTGGTTTAACCCGCCAATAGCTTTTTGAAAATTTTATTTTATTTTGTTTGACAAAAATCGGTTCTAAGACAAAGAGAAAATTTTATTTCAAGCAGCTGCAGAGTGGACACGGTCGCTCTCTGACACAAAATAAACAAGGTATAGTGATCAGTGAGAAAAACAAGAGGTGTCATTACTGTGTACCTCGTGACACTTGTAAACAATCAATGGCTTTGAAGTTCCTTCATAATCGTGTAAGGGTTTTGAAAACCGATTTTTTTTTTCACTCAAATCAAAGTAAAAATACGAAATCACAATTGACAAATTAAAATTGTGCATATTCTAACGATTATTTTGATATCCATCATAGACGTAAAATAATTGATATTCGCTTTAATATGCTAAAAAATACTTAATTTGTAACATACATGTAGTTTAGGATAAAAATAGTAATACAAAAAACCCTTTAAAAATCTAACTTTGGGGGATATAAAATTAATACGTCATTGATTATTTTGTTGTATTGTCAATTTAATAAATATAATAAAAGAGTTTGACATTTTTATGGTGATAAATTATTTATTTTATTTTTTTACTATTTATTTATTTCTCTAACACCTATTTAATCCATAAAATACTTTGAATGGCTTTATTTGTACCAGTCCTGCTGAAAAAAAAATTTCACACATACACCTACACAACAAAAATAATGATGCATTTTTTTTTTAAAAAGTTTTTAAATCAATTCAATAATTGATTTTATATGGTTAGTGAATAAATAAATAAAACTGATTTAAATCACATATTTAATCATTGTGAAAGGAACAACATATTTTTGTATTTAATTTTAAAATTGACGATACAAACAAATTAATTAATTATAATCCCGAAAGTTGGATTTATCTGGCTTATTTAACGTAAATAAGTTTCCGCTAAAATGTCTCTCATAGTCTTCTTGAGCATATTTATACTACTTTTAATTACTTTACTTCCGTATTGGATATCAAAATAATCGTCTCATTATGCACAATCTTTACCCGTCAATAACTTTTTTGATACTTTTATTCGTTTTGATTGAAGAAAATCGGTTCTCATACAAAGAGACAATGTTATTTCAAACAGCCGCAGAGTGGGCACGGTCGCTCTCTGTCACAAAATAAACAAGGTATAGTGTCAGTGAAAAAGACAATAGGTGTCATTACTGTGTACCCCATGTCACTTGTAAACAATCAATGGCTTTGAAGTTCTTTCATAATCGTGTAAGGGATTTGAAAACCGACTTTTTTTTTCAATCAAAACAAAGTAAAAATATAAAATTGCAATTGACAAATAGAAATTGTGCATAATCTGACGATTATTATGATATCCATCATGGACATAAAATAACTGAAATTTGTTTTAATATGCTTAAAAAATACTTTGTAACATAGTTAAGGAAAAAATATTTATACAAAAAAGCCTTTAAAAATCTCTTTTTAGGGATATAAATAATTGATTAATTTGTTGCATTGTCAATTTAATAAAATAAAATTTAAAAGTTTGACATTTTTATGGTGATAAATTAATTATTTATTTACCATTTATTTATTTCTCTAGCACCTTTTTAATCCATAAAATACTTGGAATGGCTTTTTTTGTATCTTTTAGAGAACAAAAATACACAAACACACACCTACACAACAAAAGTAATGATGCATTTTAGAAAATTTTAGTTTTAAAAATCAATTCAATAAATGATTGTTAAATGGTTAGTGAATAAATAAATAATACTGATTTAAATCACGTATTTTATCATTGTAAAAAGAATAATATATTTATCAATTTATTTTTAAAATTGACTATACAAATAAATTAAATAAATGTTATCCCGAAAGTTGGATTTATTTGGCTTATTTAATGTTAACAAGTTTCCGCTAAAATGTCTCTTAAAGTCTTTTTGAAGAATATTTATACTACTTTAAATTATTTTGCTTCCATGTTGGATATCACAATAATCGTCTAATTATGCACAATCTTAACCCGTCAATAGCTTTTTTGATACTTTAATTTTGCTTTGTTGGACAAAACGGTTTTCTCACAAAGAGAAAATGTTATTTCAAACAGCTGCAGAGTGATACTGTCACCTGTAAATAATCAATGGCTTTGAAGTTCTTTCATATGTTACGGTTTTAAAATCCTTTTTTTTCAATCAAAAGAAAGTAAAAATATGAAATTGCAATTGACAAATTAAAATTGTGCATAATCTAACGATTATTTTGATATCCATCATGAACGTAAAATAATTGAAATTTGTTTTAATATGCTTAAAAAATACTTTGTAGTATATTTTAGGTAAAATAATTTTCATATATACATAAAACTAAAAAAAAATCAATTCGGGTGTATATTCAATTACTTTGTTGTCTTGTCAATTACAGAAATAAATAAATTATTTTTTTCTTTATTTTTTTATTCATGTTTTTTTTTAGATAAATTGATAAACAAATAAATAAAAAGTATAGATAATTAGTTCATTTATTTGTAGATTTGAAGTCATTCATTGAATTCAAATGATTAATTTCACCCGTTAATTAAATAGTAATTATTGCAAATAATTTCATTTATGTGATATGTTCTTGTTGTATTATGTTATCATAAAACAGTGTCTGTATTGGACTTAGTTATATACTAAGTAGCTATTCGGTTCCTTTTTTGAACTAATTATTTTACCCTTTTCCACGTGATCATTATTGATCCGTTTACCAAACGAGAAAGCATGGTTTATTGAACTGCTGAATTTTTTGAATTTATACCATATTTCCCAAAGAAAATCCTACAACTTTTGTTGTGATGCCATTTTGAAGATGTCGGACGATGTGATCTGCTTGTTATTTGCAGAAAAAACGTCTGTAAAGTGAGTTTTTGTTGCGAAATCGGCCTTGTAAATTTACATGCGGGCATAAAACATGCTGAGGAAGTCGCAATTCAGGACGACCAAAATACTTTACATGCGATTCTTACATGGTTATTCTATTACTACGAGTCGTCTGGGGAATAATATGGTCAACTGACGTAAATTTGGTAAACGATCGATAAACGGTGTCAGTGTATCTACAGTGGTGTAAAATATGTAGAAAATAATGTCGGGCTCGAGATCCCGAAAACTCTTACATGAACTATGTCAGGTGTAAACATAGACCCTTCGCTGAAGGTCTTTGCTGTAAACAATAATATACAATTACATTATAGACCTGACAGTGTATAGACTCTTTCCCGGGACGTTTTTGAAACTGGCCGTCAGTGATTCACCTACATCGTTAATCCTAACACCGTGAACAGGCCTGGAGATTTTATTAATCACACCAGTAACTTCATTCCTTTAGGGACTTTTGCCTATTTACGGTGATTTGCAATTTGCTGAGCTTAGAAAATGTGCATCTATGTAATAACATCATTTTTATTAACTGTCCATCCAAAATATCACAAGACAGTTTGCTTCTTACATTCACCTTGGCCGGGGAATAAGAACCTGTTTGTTACAGTGGAAACCTTTCACTTCTTCAAGGACTTGAATGTCAGAATCATCTACACAAACCAGATATTGATGAGTGAATATAAACAGCTCAGCAGTGACGAGTGTTACCTTTTTACAAGTTATGAGATCTCCATTGATGCTGATGTAGTATTCACTTTACACTCCTGCATTCCCAGTATAAAACAGGCCAGTATAGTATAGTACTTCTGATGAAGTCATGTGTTATCCATTAAAATTAAGTTAATTAGCTCATAATTAAAGGCTAAAGTTTTTTGGTTCCTTATATAATTTTGCAATATTTTTACCAATACAGGTATTATACTTGGTAACAAATTCTGCTTTTCCTTTTAAGAGTTTGAACAATGAATGATCTTACTCAAGTTTACTCAAGTTGTTCATGGAGCCAAAAAAATTGTTTGGAGTTAGTTGCCTATATGATGTTGGTAAAATATTGTCATTATATGGGTACACAAATCGTGTATGAATCAAATTTTCATGATCAATTGTTGAATCAAGATATAGTGTACGTGGGACCAGATACACATTTATCACATAAACTGTGCAGGTCATAGGCACAGCTTGTATATAGGTAGAATGATTTACATGATTTAATGGTGATATAATATTGTTGCTAAGGGTGCACACCACAGTTTCAGGTGACCTTTTACTGAGAATTAGTGTAGAGTGATCCACATACACTACTTATGTTTACCATGCAAACCCACCACTGATTTACAAGTTATGTTGTATTTTATGATTGTGAAGGACCATATTCACATTCATTTCACTGACACATTTGGTTGACTCTTGTAGGAACATGTACGCATATTTTGTGGACATGTGCAGAACAATATGCATATGTATTTTGTTGACATGGACAAGACCATGTGCACATGTATTACCTTTTGACTCATGAAAGATTATATGCACATGCATTTTGTTGATCTGGGCAGAATTATATTCACATGTATTTTGTCGACTCATGCAGAACCATACATAATTATGCCAAATTGACATACATTTTGTTTTGTTGACTTGTACGCAACCATATGCACATGTATTTTGTTGACTTAGTCACTTGTGCTGGACCATATGCATATGTATTTTGTTGACTTAGTCACTTGTGCAGGACAATATATGCACATGCAAGTTGTTGATTCATGCCGGTCCCTATGCACACATTTTTGATGACTTGTGTAGGACCATATACACATGAATTTTGTTGAACTTTCCCTAACAAAAATCCACTATAGTTAACTATAGTTTACTATAGTTAACTATAGTGAAAACTTTGACACTTTGATTTACTATTGAACTTTACTCTAGAACTTTTTAGAAGATTTAAAGCCCTAATATATTTTAAATTACATACTGATGATATACTTTTTGGATAAAATATGTAAATATACAAGGAATACTTCATTTTAATTCAAGAAAAGTATTTGTAGGAAGTTTAAAAAATAAAATATATCTATCTGAGATTCATAGTAAAAATACTTTGATTTACTATAGTGAAAACTTTGATTTACTATAGTTAACTATAGTAAACTATAGTAAACTATAGTAAACTATAGTTAACTATAGTACTTTGTTGTTAGGGTTGCAGGGAAAAATGTGCAGGATCAGATGCACTTGTGTTTGTTGACTTGTGTAGGACCATATACACATGTATTTTATTGGATTGTGCAGGACCATATGCACAATAATGCACTTGTGTTTGTTGATTTGTGCAAGACCTGCATGGTAGTATATTATGACATGCAAATTTTGAAGTGTTTTTTTGGTAATATAATGTTATAATGAGAATAATTTATGCTGCATATATGTAGACATATTCTCATGTTGGGATTTACATAACCTGTTATTCCCTGTTGATTTATTGCAGCTGTGCAATACCCAAAGTAAAATAATTATATCATTCTCTAAGAATTTATCTTGCATGTTCTGATTGTACAGTTGTATAGGACATGGCTTAAAATGTTGATTTAGATCAAGAGCACTTGATTAAAAAAAATGAATATCATATACTGGATAGAAGTTTACACTTTTATTTTTCCAGAGTTACCTATCCCACCAAATTAGAAACAGACACTATCCACACTGGGTAACACTTGCAGAAACTATATGGGCCATGTGGAAACAACAGTCAGAAATCAGATATGCATGCACAGACAACACAACAGTGGACAAACAAGTGCCCATTACCAAGGACATTGCCTCAACATAGCAAAGTATTGTGGCAACAGCCACTTTTAGTTTGGGTGATGTATTGGTTCATGTTTCTGGGGAATGCTCTGTCAACAAGTCCATTGAGTAAGATAATATCAGGATAAAATGATTTTTCACTGAATTCAATAGTTTCTGTAAAAAAAAAATATATATATATATATATCCTAATTTTGAAATAAAGATTTTTATACACTTTATGTCTTTTATCAGTACATGAAGCAAACTTTAGTCAATTCTTCTGAAACAGGGGTTAGAGATATGCAGTAGGGCCCAAAATTTTAAATTCCAATCACTTTAACTCAATTGACCGATGCAAAAAAAAAATTAATCTATAAACTAACCTCATTCAGGATAAAGAGATTCATTTGAATATTTCAAAGCTTTGATCAAGATCTGGTAAACTGAAAGTCATATCAGAGGGATATTTACAAGTTTTATGTCAGATTGTACTAAACTACCTAAAATAAAACTTTCTAGAAATCAAAGAAGACTTAGGGTGATCATAAGATCATTAATATGAATATTTTTAGATCGAAAAAGAAAGAAAATGCAAAAATCACAGGTCCTTTAAAAGAAACACATTTTGTGAAATCATATCTTCTATAATAGTTGTTCTACAAAATATGAAACAAAGGGTGAATACAGTTCATGGATCATCTCTATAATCAATCTCTGCAGAGCTCAGTAGCCGTCGAGCGGGACCATACGTTTGACAAATGCAAATTACTGTAGCATAAAGGTATCCTAATGAGGATTTACTGTCATACAGGAAAAAATACATGCTTATTAACCCTGCAATTTCTATTGATGATGCTTTAAAGCTTATGCATTCGATTGTTGTATGCAATGTTGTTTCACTATACATGGGGCCATACATGTTAAGAAAGTTGCATCACTTGGTATATGGAATATCTCAGTTAACACAGGACCATATGTGTTAAGTTGTTGCATCATGTTGTATATAAAAATATTTCTCTAAACACGGGACCATACGTGTTTAGAAAGTAGATGTTTTGTACATGAAATGTTTGACTAAACACAGGACCATATACATGTTTAGTATGTTACATCATGTAATAGATATTGGCTAAACACAGGACCATATGTATTTGAATAGTTAGATCATCTTATACATGGAATGTTTCACTAAACACGGGACCATACGTGTTTAGTGGGTCACATGTTGTAAATGGAAGACTGACTTTCTAAACACGGGACCATATGTGTTTAATGGGCCACATGTTGTAAATGGAAGATTTTCTAAACACGGGACCATACGTGTTTAGTGATTCACATGTTGTAAATGGGAGACTTTCTAAACACGGGACCATACGTGTTTAATGGGTCACATGTTGTAAATGGAAGATTTTCTAAACACGGGACCATACGTGTTTAATGGGTCACATGTTGTAAATGGGAGACTTTCTAAACATGGGACCATACGTGTTTAATGGGTCACATGTTGTAAATGGAAGATTTTCTAAACACGGGACCATACGTGTTTAGTGATTCACATGTTGTAAATGGAAGATTTTCTAAACACGGGACCATACGTGTTTAGTGATTCACATGTTGTAAATGGAAGATTTTCTAAATACGAGACCATACGTGTTTAGTGGGTCACATGTTGTAAATGGAAGACTTTCTAAACACGGGACCATACGTGTTTAATGGGTCACATGTTGTAAATGGGAGACTTTCTAAACATGGGACCATACGTGTTTAATGGGTCACATGTTGTAAATGGAAGATTTTCTAAACACGGGACCATACGTGTTTAGTGATTCACATGTTGTAAATGGAAGATTTTCTAAACACGGGACCATACGTGTTTAATGGGTCACATGTTGAAAATGGAAGACTTTCTAAACACGGGACCAGACGTGTTAAGGAATTTATACCACTTTGTTTATGCTATATGTCACTGAGCACGGGGCCATACGTGTTGAGGCAGTTTCATTACTTTAAATGTACACAGTATTTATTAATTTATTTGAAATGTCTCTTGTTGACATCAGTTACCAATAGTATATCAGAGCGTTATACCATATGTATGACATTATCTGTATTGTTTGATTCCGCCAAGCCAAGCCAGAAGTTGTCTGTTGGTTCCTTATACCTATCCTCACAAATTTAAACCCTCAGTTTGGTAATCTGTTTTTCCTCTCGAGTGGTCAGAAGTTGTCTGCAGTTAAGAGGAACATTTTTATAAGTTTGACATCTCGGTTGACTGGTCAGAAGTTGTCTGCAGTCATGTGACACATTTTATGCAGCAGGGTGTATGTTTGACACCTTTGGTGACTGCTTCGGAAGTTAACTGTCTGCAGTCACGAGGCATATTTTTATGTCTATGCAGCATGGTGTATGTTTAGCAACTTTGTTGACTGAACAAAAGAAGCCTGCAGTTAAGAGGCACTTTAAGGCTGCATGGTGTTTGTTTGATACCTTTGTTGACTGGTTAGAAGTTATCTATAGTAAAGAGGCACATTTTGATGCAGAATGGTCTAAGTTTAACAACTTTGTTGACTGCAGCATGGTGTATGTTTGATACGTTTGTTGACTGGTCAGAAGTTGTCTGCAGTCAAGAGGCATATTGGATGCAGAATGGTGTAAGTTTAACAACTTTGTTGACTGCAGCATGGTGTATGTTTGATACCTTTGTTGACTGTTCAGAAGTTGTCTGCAGTCAAGAGGCACATTTTGATGCAGAATGATGTAAGTTTAACAACTTTGTTGACTGGTTAGAAGTTGTCTGCAGTTGACAAGGTCATTGTCCATGATTTTAAATTCCCATTTTGCTGTCTGGTTAATATTCACTACAGACAGGTATTTTGTACACTTTTTAAAATTATTTGATGTTTTGCCCTTTGTAATGTTTTCACTCAGTCTTATTAGATGTTTCTTTTTCTTGTTCACAATAACTATTGTATTGTCTTCTGAACTGAGTATATGTCAACTTAAAAAAAAATTTAAAAAAAAGATGTTTAAATGCTTTTATATTAATCATCCTGTTGAGGAATTTTGCGTCTCCTGCCAAGACGCCTTTGGGTGGGCGGATCCAATCTCTGATTGGATTGTGGCTGTTTGTTATTTTGTTTTCCCACCTTTTTTGATGACAGGCAGCAGTTTAGAGCATTTGTATATGTCTTCCAAACTTATGATGTTTATAAGGGGGTCAACTTAAAATGCATGTATATTGTACCTTGTGAAAGATTACAGGGTTGGAATTATTATTATAGTCTGGTTGACCCCCCTTTTGCCTATGTACATCATGTTACAATGTCATTATGGTGCTGGGGGTCAGATTGTGTAATATTTTGACTAAGATGTGTAATACTCTATATTTGAGTCCTCCTTTTTCTGACCCCCAATTTGTTAAATGTGTACTTTTCCGTCATTTACTTTCATAAATGACATATTTCACTTCAGCATGATGTTATTTCTTTTTGCCTGTTTATCAAAAAACAAGCTCAGTCATTTGGCAGGAGAACTAAGGAGCATAAAATAGTAATTATTGCAAATAATTTCATTTATGTGACATGTTCTTGTTGTATTATGTTATCATAAAACAGTGTCTGTATTGGACTTAGTTTTATACTAAGTAGCTATTCGGTTCCTTTTTTGAACTAATTTTACCCTTTTCCACGTGATCATTATTGATCCGTTTACCAAACGAGAAAGCATGGTTTATTCAACTGTTGAATTTTTCGAACCCACCATCCACCTCTTCTGCCACCAATGCTTGTAATTTCTTTCAGGTTGATATTTTTGTTGTTATATATGTTTTACCAATCCTTTTTGATAGTGTTTGAATGGGTTTAAAAGAGATTTATAGTACTTATTTCTACCGCAGGTTCTTACTGAACAAGTAAACTTTTTGTACATTGGAATAAATGGCAAATCCATGTATTAGGTTACTGAGAATGAGTCCGACATTTATTTTGTGTACCTCGGAATTTTGCTTATGTCTGCAAGTTTCCATATGATTTTTCAGCATAAAGCAGTGTGGCTTTTTATATATGGTTTTTCCTCGGCGGTGAGAGAAACATAGTTGTGTTCAATTTAATGCCTGTGCGATTATATTGTTATTGGCTGTTTGTTATTTTTTTTTCCCACCTTTGTTGATGACAGGCAAGGCAGCAGTTTAGAGCATTTTGTATATGTCTTCCAAACTTATGATGTTTATAAGGGGGTCAACTTAAAATGCATGTATATTGTACCTTGTGAAAGATTACAGGGTTGGAATTATTATTATAGTCTGGTTGACCCCCCTTTTGCCTATGTACATCATGTTACAATGTCATTATGGTGCTGGGGGTCAGATTGTGTAATATTTTGACTAAGATGTGTAATACTCTATATTTGAGTCCTCCTTTTTCTGACCCCCAATTTGTTAAATGTGTTTTACTTTTCCGTCATTTACTTTAATAAATGACATATTTCACTTCAGCATGATGTTATTTCTTTTTGCCTGTTTATCAAAAAACAAGCTCAGTCGTTTGGCAGGAGAACCAAGGAACATAAATTATATTTATTTTTTCAAAGAAACTATATCAATTTTAAAATTTACAATTTTCCAAAATGCATCATTACCCCGGTCGTGTTTTTTTTTTCAAAGTTACAAAATCACTCCAAGTATTTTATGGATTAAATAGGTGTTTGCAAAATAAATAAATTAATCAATTAACTAATAAATCAAACCAAAGAATAATTAAATAATTAATTTTTAAAATTGATAGATAAATATTTCTTGAAGCAACAATTTATTAATTTTTCATAGTTATTTCAGAGTTATAAAAGATCATTAACCTCTTAACACATTAAAAAAATACTACTATGTGTTTAAAATAATGTTCAAAAATTTCCTAGGTAAGTAACTCTGTGATAATCCCACATCTTCGGTAACTGTACATTGCTCTGGGAGTGTGTAAATTTCATTTTTGCTTCAATGAACATATACAGGGGCGTACTGGGGCATGTACTGTGGTGTACCGTAGTTGTCTGTAGGAAACAGTAGCCATACAGTGGCATACTGTAGGCGTATCGGGGCCTACTGTATGTAACTGTGGCATGCTTGGGATACATACAGTGGCATACAGAGATAAACTGTATATACAGAGCTAGCATACCGTAGCATACTGTAGATATACCGTATAGTACTGTGAAAATGCTGTAGGTTACAGAGAAAGACAGTGGATTTTCATATGGTCACTGGTTTTAAAAGCCAGTAGTAGAGATGTTTCTGAAAATGAATCGAATCCGAATCTGAAAATGAATCTGAATCGGTGAGATCCCGATCCCGATTTGAAAACTTGATAAAACTTTAGAAAGAGAATATTTCCTAAATCCGCTTTTTAAATCGTCACTGTACATGTAACAATAAGCTTAAAGGGAAATAAATAGTGTACGGTGTTCATACTTTTGTTACTGGGATTGTTATTGTTTTAAATTGGATAAGTCAAATTCTATAGACTGAATAACAGAATAAATACCCTTTCAATTTATGGAAAACCTGTACGAAAATGTCATTGTTGCAAAATCCCTGGTTCGCCGATGACATTTCAAACACACTCCTTAGGCCACGAGAAAAAAAAAATAAAATTAATCTAGCAAACTTGACTGACCCTTTTTTCACTTAATTTGTAACAACCATATTATAGTAAAACAAATAAAATAAGACTTATTTCATACAAGATTGTTGTCATTTGTTGCAGGGGGGGGGGGGCTACACATTCATTAACGTTTCATACAGGTTACAAGTATTCATTGATATATTAATGACAAAACATCAGTAATCATACTCTCAGTGTATAAATTAGAGTTGTATCTCTTTTCAAATCGGGATCGGAATCCCTCCGATTCAGATTCGTTTTTATATTCATTTTCAGATTCGGATTCGATTCATATTCAGAAACATCTCTAGTGTTAACAACGGCTTTTAATGAAAATGATATTCCAAATGGATTCATACATTGAGAGAGATTCAGGCTTGATAGTACCAGTATATTTTGCTTTTGGGAGCTCAATATCTATTACACACTATCAACGTCATTTCTTAACGTGATTGATTTTTCACACATTGATCACCAATCGACGTTAACTTTGTATCCCTGTTCTCTCTGAATTTTTTTTGACATCAAAAGACAAGTACTCTGGATGCATATTATTTCTCTGTTTCCAATTTAAACATTTCTGAGGCCTATACCAGTTTTTTTCAGAATGTTGGAAAAGGACCCCCCCTTTTGATGTCATTATCAAGGCCTCATTTATTTGGACATTCCATGTAACATTACGATAAAATTTCATAGAACTTCCAGAATGAAGTGAAAATTTCATATTTTATGGGACAATTGTGTTCACATACCTGAACAAACAGGATTTTTGGATGTCAAATGTTCATATCAAAAGAGTTTTTCTTAGTTACACATAGGTCACAAAACCGTTAATCGTACGTCATCTTCGAGGTTGCACCGCCTGGACATTCCATTGCTTACAAAAACATTACTAATTTATTAAAAAAATAAAATTTATGATTTATAGTTTAATCCTTAGATAGAAAAAATAATGCCAAGTAGAATTTTTAAAATTCATTGATGTGCCTAAAGTGGTTTTAATTTTATGGCGCTTTTTGATAACCCCTCGTACATGTCTGTAGAACGATGCTAAAATACTAAATTTAAATAAGGAAAATGTACAAATGCTTCAAGCACGGCAACATTTTGTTGTGATGTAAAAGACAACAAATTGTTAATGGATGTATAATAATCCAAGACTTTTACAATACAAGAATACACACAAAAAATATTTCTAACAGGTATTTAAAAAATGCACGAAATCCTATATTAGAACTACATTGAGGTCTGACTATTATCAACAGTACTGCAGATATTCAGTTAATTAGATATCTTAAGAGCTAATTAATTTTATAGTGTGATTTTAAATATAAGAAAAGACTACCTGTTTGAAATATACTACATTAATTTTTTTTTCTACTTTACGTTAAGTTAGAGTTAAATTTTTAGAGAGGGAAAATTCCTTCCTTCACCATACCAAAATATACCCAGCAGGCATTTCAACGTTGATTCAACGTTGAATCAACATTGAACTTTGGTTGCATATGAAAGTTGAGTCAACGTTGAGACATAACGTTGTTTCAACGTCAATTTTCAACGTTGAATAAACGTTGAAAATGGGTTGAATTTTTGGTTTTTTGGTTGATTTTTGGTTGCAAACGAAAGTTGAGGCAACGTTGAAGCTTCAACGTTGTTTCAACGTCAAATATCAACATTGAACAAAAGTGAACATTGGTTGAAATTAGGTTGGGATTTGGTCGAACATTTTCGGTTGTACAATGTACAAATGTTGATATTTGGTTTAAAACACGTTGAATTCATTTTACATTTTGCTTCATAAACAAATACATTTCAAATTCTAATAAAAAATTTTATCACATGGGATAGAAAATAAAGATTCCTTT
Organism: Saccostrea cuccullata; assembly: GCF_032062105.1. NCBI lineage: Eukaryota > Metazoa > Mollusca > Bivalvia > Ostreida > Ostreidae > Saccostrea > Saccostrea cuccullata. The sequence goes on from NW_026927867.1 coordinate 59,481, forward strand.
ATATTTTGAACTTAAAAACTAAAATGCTCAATACTCGTTACCCGTTGTTACAACGTTAAATTTTCCTAACTTTCCTAAAGTTGAAAATATGTTGCATCTTCCACGTTGTTTCAACTTTGAAATCGAGAGACTTTGAATTTTTAAACCTTGTTTTAACTCTACATAATCAGAAAATACTCAACGTTGAAAACATGTTGAAACTTCAAAGATGTTTCAACGTTGAATATTGACGAGCATTCAACGTTGAAAATTTGTTGCAGCTTCAACGTTGTTTCTATGTTGAAATATCGACGAACATTCAACGTTGAAAATACGTTGCAGCCTCAACCTTTTTTCAACGTTGAAATATCAACGAACATTCAACGTTGAAAATATGTTGCAGCTTCAACGTTGTTTCAACGTTGAAAAAAGGTTGAGGATTCAACGTTGAAACAACGTTGAAATATAATTGATCACTGTTGCAACCTATATTCCACCTCCTTTCAACGTTGAAACAACGTTGCGTGCCTGCTGGGTATGTTTGCCTACCCGGCGCCTTTTCTTCCGAAATCAAATTCTTAGTAAGTATTTTCAGTAAAATTTAGTATTTTTTTAATGTGTATTGTAACACAAGAAAATAAATCTTAAAACTAATATCGATATCAAAACAGTCATTGAAAAATAGTAGTATTTCAAAATATACATGTGCCCACATTAGTATTTTTAATTGGCAGATAATATGTTCAAATTCAATTTCAAATTTGATCCCTCCAAGTATATATTCCTATTATATATTTTTTTTCTGCGGAAATGCGAAAATCAGATCTAGAAAGGATAGGAAAAATGTAAAATCTTCTTGGAAAAAGTAATTGACACTTTGCCTTCGGCATGTTCCATGAAACGAGATTTCCACACTTGTACTACTGTGTCGAATGATTTTGATTGACAGGAGAAGCACGAGAATTTCGTGTGAAACGTGTAAACTCTCTCTCTCTCTCGTAAATTTCTCTGTTCAATAAAAACTATGATAACACATTACTTTTTTAGTTTTGAAAATTTAATCTTTTACAAATAATTTGATTGCCTCTTTTCATTATCTTGTCCGAGTAAAACCACAACCGGGAAATATCTACAGATACATGTAGAAGTTAGCTAAAATAATCACCATCTTAGAATTTTGAAATATGAGTAAATACGTCAACAGACATTTGTAAATGAATACAGAATCGCCTTGGCACGGAAATACATGTATTATTGTTTCAACCGGGTAGAATGTAATTAATTCATTCTACAAATAGTATTTTTTACTTCCTAAGTCCACGCATTAATTTATTAGATGAAATAATAAGCATATTTACTATAGGTAAATTAATTTTATATTTATACTACACGCGTTCGGCAAGATATACACGTTATACGGCAATTAAAATAGCGTCATTAAAATATCGATAAAACACGTAGATGCATTAAATTATTATTGATTTATTTACCTACTGTTTACTTATATTTTAGCACGTGAAATTAAAATCAAAGAATAATTTAATAACTTCAATGCAAGAAAAAGATCGAAGGCATTCCAAATAAATTGTTCATTTTGCTTTTACCGTTCGTTTACTGTTCACTTTGCGCTCGAGTTCGCGTTCCGTTCGCTCTGCGTACGTTCACCGTTCGTATACCATTCGTTTACCTTCGTTTACCGTTCGTTCGCCGTTTAGATGGGAAAGTAGAACTTTTCAGAGAATGTACCTGATTCTACGCTCAACAATGCGATTCGAACCCACGACCTAATGATCAACTGTTTTCTTTGCGACTCTAGTGCAGATACTTTAATCACTGCGCCACGCAGGCGACAGTCGTATATAACAAGGCAATAAGTTTAGATCGTGCCTTCTACTTCGAGAAGCATCACTGTTACGTTACATTAAAGATATTGAATTGTGGGGAAAAAAATGAATAAAGCCAAAATTTTATTCTTCTAGACAGATGTGTGATTACTGATTAATATGCAGCGAACACGCCAATTTAAAGCTGCACGACAAAATTATGTAAAACAAATATTATTCACACAATCTTTCTTTAGCGTTTTAGTCAGTTTAAAATCAAATTTCATGAAAGATAGTACTGATCAAAATCTATCAGACAAGTTGAATCGGCAATAACTCAAACTTCACTTCTGAATATTTGTAATTTCAGATAAGTATCACCAATACAAGCCTGCTGTGAGATGTCTACTGTACTGTGTTCTATTGGTGGATCAGTATACGTTTGATGTCAATCACAAGTCCCACAAAGAAGTGTTAAACAAACTCAGGGAAAGATATTTCACAGACATACCATTATATGATAAAATCAACGTATCAAAGATACCTGACGGAATAATTTATAAGCGGGACGGTGGCGTTACATTTATATCAGAAAACATTCGACATGACGTCATGTACGCCTTTGTTACGGAGTGTCTGGTGGAGGACAGCGATCTGGAGTTTTTCCTGACCACGGCGTCACGTGACGTGGTATCAGAATACTGCAGATCCTGGGGTTATGAGAGTAGTGAGGGAGAGAGGTGTGTGTATGTTCCGGAGGAGCCAGAGAAGATGTACGACCTCTTTATAGACAAACTACAGTTGGACATCATCATCCTCCCTACCATGAATGATAAGAGTATATATCATAAGATAATTTATCGCTGTGAGTATAAATCAAGGTTTTTTTTTATCATTGAGAGATTTTGAAATACAATGGAAAACAGAAAAATAATTGAACTAATTATATAGTTCCATCAATTATTTATAGTAAATTCGTTTTTATATATATGACATAAAAGCAAACTAACAATGGATAGCTTGAGAATGTTCAGATATTACTTAACGACGTTCGATCCTGATATTTAAAGTCTTAAACTTTTTCTGCCAAGTATATTTTAAGTTTATACATACATAGCTTAATTAAAATTCAAATAAAAAAATGGGGGTCAATACGCTTCTTTTGGCGCTACAGTACATTTAATATGACCTTCTTGCACTGACATTTGTGCCTTGATTAAAAATTGAATTTTTATGTTTTACCTCCAATATTTTTATCCAATTAGAGCATGAAACAAAATGAGCTATAAGTTTGTTTAAAAAAAAAAAACATTTAAAAATTGTAACTGAAAAAAAAGTTCAAATTGCTTCGCGTAATCAACTATTTGACCTTTCTGCACAAATGAAAAGTGATTTTTCTGGCATTGAAAATGTAATAAGCAAGAAAATTATTTTAAAGTCTTAAACTTTTCCTGATTTTAAGCAAATAGGTCAAATTAATCTAGAATATTTAGAAAATAATAACCAAAGTGGGGGTATATGATGTGAATATTCAGATATTACTAAAAAAAGTGTAAATTTTACGTTAAAATTGGCTCAATTTTTTTCCAGGATTTTCAGAATTTGTCACACTTTGTTGATAGAATTCATAAGAAATAATTTAATAGATATTTCATAACCAGCATAACACATTCCACTGCAAAAAACAGCTTTGTGTGCAACCAGGATGGAAAATAGAAATCCAAAATAAAGAGTACTGTTATAGTTCAAAATGAAAAAAAAACCCAGATCATTATCGTCTAAAAAACCTTCCGCCACAAAATATAGTCTCAGCTTATTTCTACTTGAATGGAATTTAATCGCGTTTTTTTTTTCATCGGATATACTTAAATTTGCACTGTAGAATTCAGATTTAATGTTAGAACTAAAAAATGATGCAGATGCAGAATTTTATAAATAAAGAACCTGACCAAAATACGCTCAAACTTTCAGGATCGAACGTCCTTAATACATTTCGTTCTCTTATATTAAAGATTGACAGGTTATAATGGACTTTTTCAATATATGCTCGCGCTCTTGAGAAAAGAGTTTATCCCAATTTTAACATATTATTGAGTTTTTCATTGGTTTCGATAGATAGGATAATAAGATGTCAAATCTGAAATTTTATGGTCCTACTCCAACTCAAAATATGCTTTTCTATATTTATTTCCATACTAGTTCATTAGTGAAATCAAGACGTCCTGTTACTTTATTTTGCACCAATGTCAAAGGTTTTCGGCACCTTTGGTAAACGTGATTATGTTTTGTGTAACGAAAATTTATATATGAGCTGTTCCAAGCAAACATCCCACTTATATCAAAGTTTTTTGAAAATGACATTTTTGTTGCAAAATAATGCAGAACCTTGGGTAATATAACCTGTAGATATAACAGGTGTATCTTCCTCTGTCAGGGATTTACAGGAATTCAGAGTATGCATGATTTATACTGCTGACGTCATATTTTATAAAATTTCAATTGTAGCGACGTCGACATTATATCGACGTAATTAAAACATAAATCACTTATACGCAGTAACTTGGTATTGTATTGACGTTCTGATTTATATGCAATGTACATATGCTTAATTTGTTGTAAACGTTTTTTTCCCTTTTTTATGAAAAAGTTCAACTTATTCTTTTCTGGTATTAGTTCTGAATAGTTTAAGTATACCTTTCAGATTTCAAATTATGAAATAACTAATAAAAACATGACCTGAAAAACTGAGAAAATGGGTAATGCATTTGATTCAGCTTAAAAAAATGTATATTTTATACAGTACAATCACGAAAAAGAAAACCGAAAAGATTTACAGGTATTCAGAGTATGCATGATTTATACGGCTGACGTCATATTTTATAAAATTTCAATTGTAGCGACGTCGACATTATATCGACGTAATTAAAACATGAATCACTTATACGCAGTAACTTGGTATTGTATTGACGTTCTGATTTATATACAATGTACATATGCTTAATTTGTTGTAAACGTTTTTTCCCCTTTTTTGTGAAAAACTCATTCTTTTCTTGTATTAGTTATGAATAGTTTAAGTATACCTTTCAGATTTCAAATTATGAAATAACTAATAAAAACATGACCTGAAAAACTGAGAAAATGGGTAAGGCATTTGATTCAGCTTTAAAAAAATGTATATTTTATACAGTACAATCACGTACATGCAATTAATATAAAGATTGCCAAACATACACCCCATCTATATCCAACAACACAATTTTTAAAGTCGATCAGCTTGTGCTTTAAACATAGATCCATTACAGGTTAAAATTAGACTTAGACTTTCTCAATATTTAAGTCAGTATTCGATTTGATCTAAGTTTAAAAAAAACATACCTGTCATACACCCTCCCCCCACCCCCCCCCCCCCCCCCCCAAAAAAAAAAAAAAAAAACAAAAAACAACAGGTTGTTATGAGGCAAGCTTCACAGGTCAACACTTATAATATATCATGAAGGTCCTCTGAAAATGTATCAGTTAGTCAAAAGAAAAAAAAATATCTTAGAGAAAAAGAAAACCGAAAAGATTTACAGGTATTCAGAGTATGCATGATTTATACGGCTGACGTCATATTTTATTTTTTAATAGTTTATTTTTTAATATACAGCAATATACCTTCATCACCTGCATACGGAGTATTTATATCTCAGTTGATTCGATATGCAAGAGCATGCTCTACGTATGAACAATTTCTTAAACGAGGTAAATTATTGACAAGCAAGTTGATGAAACAAGAATATCAACAGTCTCGTTTAAAGTCATCATTTCGTAAATTCTATGGTCGATACAATGACCTTGTCAGCAAATACAATTTATCATTGAATGAAATGCTGACTGACGTTTTTCATACCAATTGTTAGTCCATTATTTATACACTGAATTGACCACGGATTTTTTCCGTTATTTCCTGATTATGACAACGAGCACACGGCGGGTGGGACCGGTCGGCAGGGGATGCTCACTCCTCCATGGCACCTGATCCCACCTCTGATGTTTCGGAGGTCCGTGTTTGCTCTGCTCTTATTTTGTATATTTGTTTAATGGACGTTGAGATTGAATACTGTTCGTTATTTCCATATCCTTCCATAAATTTTCAATTGTAGCGACGTCGACATTATATCGACGTAATTAAAACATGAATCACTTATACGCAGTAACTTGGTATTGTATTGCTGTTTGATTAATATACAATGTACATATGCTTAATTTGTTGTAAACGTTTTTTCCCCTTTTTTATGAAAACGTTCAACTCATTCTTTTCTGGTATTAGTTCTGAATAGTTTAAGTATACCTTTCAGATTTCAAATTAAGAAATAACTAATAAAAACATGAGCCAAAAAACTGAGAAAATGGGTAAGGCATTTGATTCAGCTTAAAAAAATGTATATTTTATACAGTTCAATCACGTACATGCAATTAATATAAAGATTGCCAAACATACAACCCCATGTATATCCAACAACACAATTATTAGAGTCGATCAGCTTGTGCTTTAAGCATAGATCTATGACAGGTTAAAATTAGACTTAGACTTTCTCAATATTTAAGTCAGTATGCGATCCGATCTAAGTTTAAAAAAACATACCTGTCATACACCCTCCCCCCCCCCCCCCCCAAAAAAAAAAAAACAAAAACAAAAACAACAGGTTGTTATGAGGCAAGTTTCACAGGTCAACACTTATAATATATCATGAAGGTCCTCTGAAAATGTACCAGTTAGTCAAAAGCAAAAACAATATTTTAGAGACAAAGAAAACCGTGTTAGTCAGGGGCCTATTTATAGCAGCTTTTAAAATCCTCTACACAAATGTACAATATCTGATTACCATCTTCATAGAAAAAAAAACAAAGAATATTTTTTAAAAAGAGAACATGTTATACGATATATATGCAAAATCTGGACATTGGACTGTCTTTCGAATAAAATGCTTCTCACATATTAGTGAAATATATTATGTCCCAGTTTACCCAATATTTTACACACATACAAAGAAGTTCCATTGTGTGCAGAAGGGGGAGGAATGCTGGCCATTCTCTGTCACTTCATTAACATCAAATATTGAACATCTGACCACCCTTACCAACTTACAAGGAGTCCACGTGTTCTGAAAGTGGGGGGAGGAGTTGAGTAGGTTACTTTTGTGTTATTCTTCTAGTTTAATTTACATGCAGTCCGGATCTTTGGATGAGTCTGTACAAACCGAGGTCCCTTGTCACAGTAAGTGCTGGCAAAAAAGATCCCTCACTGCTAAAAAGCCCCGAGTGCCGGTTATGGGGCAATATTTGCAGCTCTCTTCTGTCAGTTGGTATCATCTATGAGATAAAAATTCTCGAGATGGACGTTTAACAACTCGCAAACGATAATTCTTTTTAAATTCAAACATTGAGAAAGAACTTTCACAAGTTATCTAGAACCTTTGTTTATACAAAATTTTTCCGAAGTTATCTAGAAACCTTTTTTATACACGATATATCCGACTTTTGTGTTTGACATCTGTAGCAGACAGTATATACATGTAGGGAACTTGTACTGCCTCTCTAGTGTGCTAGCTTTTCTAGTTAAGCAACGGCGAGACTGTTGAACCATTGAATGGGTGACCGCTGAAAAACATGGAAAGCCATGGGAAGTAATGAGATAAACAAAATGTAGGCCTATCTTCATGTTAATGACATGCAAAAATTTAGGAGCTTTTCATACAAACATATAATGATGTATACTTTGTGGTGACAACATCATTCACTTAATGATTTGTTTGTATCTTTCTTTAAACACTTTGAACTGAAATTCTGTATCATTGCAAACATTGTTTAAGGATAATTATTTAAACAGCAAATTAAAAATTGCATTTTTATAGAACGAGATTCCATCATTTTATTGTTCCCTGGTGGAATCTCAATATATTGATGAAATAAACTTCACTTTCATTTCTCTTTCTTTTCACATTTGCATCTACAGTGTCAAAGAGTTATCTTGGTACAGGTTCACTTAAAATGATAACGCTTAAATATTTTTCCCATGCACATACGTTTAAAAAAATATGTGAGAACGTTTTCAAATCATTCGACAAAAGAGTTTATAATACGATAAATACTCCTAGCTCTCTGATTTTCCAAGATATAGCATTGTGGGGAAGAATTCAGGTTATGTTCAACTGTATGTGATCTTCCTAGTGAAAATTACGAACATTTACTTCTTGCTTCGTTAAACGAAAAGTAGATCGGTAAAATCCAAACTGATTAGATGATTAAAATATTTTGGAAAGTTTTTGTGCTTACAATCATGAACACAAAAAAATTCGGGAGATTGCATGGCCCGGGCCCCTCTTCGCGTTTTTTTTTCTGAATGTACATTTTCACTGTTAACAACTTATCACGTGACACGTACAGAGGTGGGCATGAATATATACCGAGGTTTGACAATAAATGGAAAGATAACAATTTTAGAAAATATTTTCTGTACGTATGACGTAATTTGCTGAATGCTGGATAGAAAAGGATATGTGTTACCTTGGTAAATATATTCATTATAGTTTGAGGCGAAGAGTTGATCTTCTAATCTGTTAATTGTATCTTTTCCATTAATTTTGTTTGTTTGATTGTCTTTTCTACTATCATTTATGCACGTACACATTTTTCTCTTGTTAATTACCCTCTTCTGTACTGTAATGTAACTGATTATTTAGTATATATACTGATAAGCTGTGAAGCTTAATGTAAAAATAAAGAAGAAAAAACATGAACATGCAATGAAGCCCGGGGGGGGGGGGGGGAGAATAACTTGACAAGCAAGTAGATAAAAAATGTTTGTGTGCTTGTCAAAGAAAAAAGATATACATGTATTTATTTATTTACATATATGCTTTATTACATATATTCCTATGATTTTTTTGGCGTGGTGGTGGTGTTGGGAAGGGGGGGGGTTGTTACAACAGTACTAACAAGTTATCGATCTTTTCAATTCATAACAAAAAAATGAGGTTGTCGGATATACGTCTTTTCAATAACTGTAGTTTTGTTATCTCAACTATTGTCACTTTTCTTCCAAGAGGTTCTGGGTCTATAATAAATGAAAAAATATCCCTGATCTGGATCTGGCATTGGTGTAGTCGTTTTGAAAGTCCATTCAATTTTCGCCAAGACTTCGGATCAAAAAACACATTTCAAACTACTCTCCCTTCCTTATAAAAAATATTTCTACACTCATTTTTTGTCGTTGTCCAAAATGAAATATTTTACATTGGACACCCGCACAATAATTTGTTCTAGGTAGGCTTTACAATCAGGTAGGGGTTCAATGAACATTAATCTTGTACCATTCAAAATACTTGTCATTCTGTTAGTCTCGGGGTGTCGAATCTTTTCGTATAAGATCTTGCTAACAAGTTTTTCACATAATTTCGGACACAGATAAAGGAAGACCGCATATTCAAAGTTTAAGTGTTTTCTGATCTCCAGATGTTAATGGATTTGTTTAATAGAACTGGTATGAGATACTGTTAATCTCCATACCCTGTATCAGAAGTTTGTTTCGGTTTTCCGTATTCTTCAAATAAATATGCCAGAGATTCCGGTCCAATTGTACTCACAGGAGATCATCACAAACTACTCGCTTGATTGGTACAATCAATTCATAATCAGTGAACTGTTTACCTCCGTCAGACCGCAGGTCACTGTTCTTTAGGTATAACAGTTTACATGTGCGTTCAACCGATAATGAATTAAAGTTCTCCGGGTCGTTTTCATCCATGGCAATACAATGAATAGGTGAGCGTAACTCACCAGGTTAACTCCAAGTAAACACAATACACTGAATACACTATGTACAAAAAATATTTACAGTCCAAGAAAGATTATCAACTATTTTACACACACACGTTAGGAAACACAATAAGATTCCATATGAAACTTTTTTTTCACAATAAAAAAGTCCCTCATAGAATTGATTGTCAAAAAACACAGACCCCGAGAAGGAACGTCCAACTAGCTCAGTGTCACGTGACATCTTTTGTCTATTTCATAACATATCTGACTCTGATTGTCGTCAAAGTACATGTGCATTACACATTAAAACGAACTAAGAGTGTTCTGATTAAATGCATAAAATTTGTCAACAATTCTGTTCCATATATAATATAAGTTTTCAGTTAAACTATATAAAACATACAACTGTTGTTTAAAATTAAGATTCACGACTCTTTCTTATTCCACAACGACAAAAATTAGTAGTATGCAATATTGATATTGAGTGTAAAAATATTATTTAAAAAGGAAGGAAGGGAAGAGTAGTTTGAAATGGGTTTTTTTAATTCGAATTCCTGGCGAAAATTGATTGGACTTACACTCATGTCATGTAAATTGTGCAAGGTATTCATCAATCAAAACTGAATGACAGAATTGTAAAACCATGCCAATGCCAGATCTAAATCTGGGGTATTTTTTTTCATTTATTGTAGATCCAGAACCTTTAGTCAGAAAAGTGACACTAGTTCAGCAAACAAAGCTACCTTAATAGAAAAGACGTATATCCGACATTCTCCTATTTTGTTATGTGTTGAAAAGATCGATAACTTGTTAGTTCTGTTGTAACCCCCCGCCCCTCCCACCACCACCACAAAAAAGTATAAGAATATATGTAATAAAGCATATTTAGCAATAAATACATACATGTATCTCTTTTTACAAAATATTGGAAGTTCTGAAAAGTACTCTATTTGACATTCACACCTAAATTATTTATCTAATTGCTTCTCAAGTTATTCTACCAATCCCACCCCACCCCCTACCCCCAACTCCCGGGCATACAAATGTTAAAAGTGAAAATTTAAATTCAGAAAAAAATGCGGAGAAGAGCGCCATGTAACCTCCGGATATGTTTTTATGTACATGTTTGTAAGCACAATATTTGTTCACCTGAGTAAAATTTCACAGGAAGAAACAAGACCTTTCAGTTAAAAGTGAAAGGCGGCTTTCAGTAACTTTTCAGTGGCCATTCAGCCACTGAATGGCACATACATTTCAGTGACCTTTCAGTTGCCTTTCAGTCACATTTCAGATATCTTTCAGTCACCATTCAGCGGACACATTTCCGTCAACTTTCAGTGGCCTTTCCATCAACTTTCAGTGACCTTTCCATCACCTTTCAGTGACCTTTCCGTCGTCTTTCAGTGACCTTTCCGTCGACTTTCAGTGACCTTGCTGTCGTCTTTCAGTGACCATTCCGTCGACTTTCAGTGACCTTTATGTCGTCTTTCAGTGACCTTTCCGCCACCTTTCAGTGATATTTAAGTCTCAATTTAGCAACGTTTTTCACTAGCGTATTATTTTTTAATCCGATATTTTTCCTTAACAAGGAAGCAATATTTTGAATAAAGATTTATTATTCAATCTTAATTGTGTTTTTTTTTTTACTTATCGTGATCAAATTCGGGTACCTTAAAATATGTCTAAGTAATTATTATTTTTAATTACAAGAATAAATAAATCGTTTATACATGCCTCTTGTAGAAAAAAAATATATTGGAGATTTTAGCTTTCTAAATGATATTGCTTTAATAAAATCATGCTACTAATTTTCTAGATAGAGAATTTACAACGATCTTAAATCTTTGACACAGGAACAGGAGCCCGTCTCTGATAATTGTCATCATCCCGATAGAAGATGTGTAATTAATTAGTCTGTCCCCAAAAATAAAATATGTGAGACCTATTTAAAAATGATTTCTAATTTTCTAGTTACATTTAGAAAACAAAAATTCCTAAAGTGATAAAAAATGATGATCCGATAACTGATTCAAAATTTAAATAAATGCATAATATTCTATAGTGCTTATACGTGTATTTTTTTATGGAACTATATAGTTTTGATTGATGAGAAAGAATTTATATTATTTAATTAAACCTTTTCTGAAAGATCGCAAGTATTACTGATCAATTTCGTTTTTTAATTATGTCATTGTCAAAACTGCAGGATATATTTAGCTTTTAAAAGACATTATTTTAAATTCATTTTTAATTACAAAATAAATAAATCATTTTTATACATGCCTCTTGTAGAAAAAAAATATATATAGGAGATTTTAGCTCTCTAAATGATATTGCTTTAAATAATAAAATCATTCTACTAAGTTTTTAGATAGAGAATTTACAACGATCTTAAATCTTTGACACAGGAACAGGTGCCCGTCTCTGATAATTGTCATCATCCCGATAGAAGATGTGTAATTAATTAGCCCGTCCCTAAACTCCGCGCAACTAACATAGAATATACAAAAGATATACAAGATACATACACATCGCAGCTCCTCGAAACAACTGGTGAACTGGTTGTTCAATCGATTTCTATAAATTTATTGATTTTAAATCCACATTTCTCAACATGAAGTTGTAGCGCAATTGATAAGGTCGCGAACAACTAAGCAGGAGACCAGGGTTCGATTCTGGGCATGGGAGCAGATTTTTTTTCTTGTATTATTTTTTTTCCCTATTTTTTTATTCGGAATTAGATACATTTAATGCTATTATACCAGGAAAAAGTGAAATAAAATTTCTAGGTAAAAAAAATAAGCCGATTATTCAATAAAAAGATTCAACTGAATGATCACGGAAAGTTCACTGAAATGTATGTGCCATTCAGTCGACTGAATGGTAACTGAATGATCACGGAAGGGTCACGGTTAAGGGTCTTTTCAGTGACCTTTCAGTGATCATTCAGTGGCCATTCAGCAACCATTCAGTCGACTGAATGGTGGATGTTCATCCTGTGTTTAGTGTAGAAAATGATTACATTTCATAAATATTTTCCCGATCTACGTAGCAGAAGTAAATATTTGTAATTTTCACCATGAAAATCACATGCAGCCGAACATAACCTGATTTTTCCCACAATGCTAGATCTTGAAATATCGGAGAGCTAGGAGTATTTATCATATTATAAACACTTTTATCAAATGATTTGAAAAGCGTTGTAACATGTTTTTTTTAAACGTATGAGCATATATAGGAAAATATTTCAGCGATATGACTTTAGTGAATCTGTACCAAGACAACTCTTTGACAGTGTATATGCAAATGTGAAAAAAATAAAATGAGAAATAATAGTGAAATTTATTATATCAATATATCGAGATTCCACCAGGGAACAATAAAATGATGGAAATCGTTGAATAAGAGTGCAATTTTTAATTTGTTGTTCAAATAATTATCCTTAAATAATGTTTGCAATGATACAGAATTTCAGTATAAAGTGCTTAATGAAAAACACAAACAAATTATCAAATGATTGATGTTGACAACATAAGTATACACAATTTTGTTCGTCTGAAAAGCTCCGAAAGAACTAGGTTCACTTTTGCCTTATTTGGCCCTGTGAATTTCTGAAAAACTGAAACTGCATAATTTTAGTTAACATTTGCATTAGATATCACTTAGATCTTCGGTGACTGTGTATCAATAGAAATGACGTCATATTCTGGCTAGTCAGTGCATTATGACGTCACGAAATGCATCAATTTCCTCATATTCTGAAAAAGTGTACAAAAAACAGCCAATTTTTAAAGCTATTTCTTGATATTTGATATAGAGCGCACTCTCTGATCTAAAATAGACAACTAGTAAATGATAGAACAGTTTCTGAGGATTAATGGACATGCCTTATTTTTTTAGATCAGAGAGGGCGCTCATATAATTTTTCTTCACTGAAAGTACTCAATTTTACCTGTTTACATAAAAATTCAAGAACATTGCAATTTCAAAGAGCCAGTTCTCCAAGACCTGGACTTTTAGGAGACATATTTTTATAGGATATGAATGTACCAATTCTCTACTTTACTTTACAGCTTCAAATAGAGAATCAAGTGTTAATAAATCAATAAGTATATCTACAGGGCCATTTTATGCGTAAAGTGAATCGACTTCTTTTTGCATGTCATTTAGATAGGCCTATATCTCATTACTTTTCATGGCTTTTTGAACGGTCACCCATTTAATATTTCAACAGGCTTGTCGTTGCTGAACTTGCCTGAAAAAGAGAGAAGCTCTACAGCATCGCAGAAAGTATATAGTGAACTTATACTGCTTCGCTAGTGAGCTAGGTGTCAAACAAAGAAGTCGGATATATCTTGCATAAAAAAAGTTTCTAGATAACTTCGGAAGTGTCTTGTATTTATAAACAAAGGTTCTAGATTACTGCATGTGATGACCCTTTCTAAATGTTTAACTTTAAATAGATTGATTGTTTATATTTGTTAAACTCCATCTCGAGAATTTTTAACTAGTATGGAGACGCCACCATTGCCGATGGAGAGCTGCAAATATTTTCCTTTAACCGGAACTCAGGGCCTTTGAGCAGTGAGTGATCTTTTTCGTGCCAGCACTTACTGCAACACGGGACCGTGGTTTATACAGACTCATCCGGAGGACCGGTCTCCATGTAAATTTAACTAGAAGACTAATACAAAAGTAGCCTATTCAACTCCTCCCCAAGAACACATTGACTTCTTGTTAGTTGGTAAGGAATGTGTCACGACACCCTAAACTTGATCAGTGATAACAAAACTATTTTCTATTTACAATTTTATATAAAAACAAAATGTAGAAATATACAAAATGACATTAATGAATTTCAAAATGTCTATCAGTGTCCATCCTGAGACCACGTTCCTATATCCGTCCCCGCCTCCTGTGTTTAACGGTCCATGACCTACGGGTACCACGCCCTTACACCAAATGCCACCACGTCCTTGACGTCCCGCGCCTATCCCACGCGTCTTAAGCGTCTGCAATGCTGCCAAATCCGGGAAACCACGTTTCCTCTCTCACGGTCTCGGCCTAGCTTACCACGCCCTTAGGTTGTCTCCGCCGACAGCACCAAATCATACTAACGTACATGTATCAATAGGGACCTTCAACAATATGCGTAGACATAATAAGCTTGACCCCGAACGGGCTGCCTTACAACATAACATAAATGTTTACACATATACTTGTTTAAACATACAGTTTTAACTAACATGTATCACACCGCTTCGCAAAGCAAAATAATAATACAATGTAACGTTACACTTTGAGTAATAAACTAATATCATTACTTTACGCTTAAACTCGCGGCATGTGCACGTGGTAAAATCCCCGTATACAATTCAAACACTTTCTCGTGGATAAAAATAGAATAAGGTCAATTAACATAATACTGCATTACTTTTTAATATAATAAATGTAAGTAAATTACACTTACCCTGATTGGAGATTCAGTTACCACGAAAAATTACCTAACCCTCCATGGACATGTGAAACTACTTTCACTGGTCAAGGAAAACGTGCGCTACCCAAGACAAACCTGACATCACCTTATATAGCGACTGGCCAAATATTTAAATCACCTGAGCGTCACAATGGGGCTCCTTGCAGGATAAACACTAAATACAAATAAGGCTCAACACAGGGCAATACTAATAAAAGAAAACAAATAAACATGTAACAAAATCAACTTTGATTGTGACAGAATGGATGGTTACATGTTCGAAAGTCAATGAAGTGACAGAGAATGCCCAGCATTCCTCCCCTTTCAGCACACAATGGAGCTTCTTTGTATGTGTGTAAAATGTTTGGTTGACTGCATGGGATAGAATATATATATATTACTTATATATGAGAAGCATTTTATTCGAAAGACAATCCAATGTGCAGATTTCGCACGTAAAACATGGTTTTCTTTTCTATAAAACTTCTTCATGTGATTTTCTTTTTGAAGACGGTAATCAAATATTGTACATTTGTGTCGAGGACTTTAAAAGCTGCTCTGAATAGGCCCCTGACTTACACGTTTTTCTTAGTTTTTTTTTATTTATTTTTTTTTTTTTTTTTTTGCTTTTGACTATCTTGTATATTTTCAGAGGTCCTTCTTAATAAGTGTGAAACTTGCCTCATCACAACCTGTTTTTTTTATGTGACATGTATGGTTTTTTAAACTGCAGATCGGATCGCACAACTAACTTTAATATTGAGAAGGTATAAGTCTAATTTTCACTTTCATAGATTTATTCATAAATCACGAGAGGATCGACTCTTATAATTTTGTTGTTAACTTATATAAAGGGGCTGTGTGTTTGGCAATCTTCTAAATATTAATTACATGTACGAGATTTTACTGTAAAAAATATATGATTTTTTTTTTTAAAAAGCCCTCTCACTTTCCTCCTCATATTTTTTAACACATAAGGACATAATTATGTATATGTAGCTGAGCACTTAGAAAAAAAAGGATCAATGGCACTCATTATTTACAATAATATACCATATTTTTCAAAAGCCCAAGCCACTGTCCCCTAATGCTGTTTTTAAGTCTGTGTTTTGAAAGCAAAGGTTGGACAAGGGAAATCAATTATCAAAAATAAATTGATAGAAAAATATTTTTGTTGTTGCTGGTTTTGAAAGATTTGGGCTGAACTAGAGCGGTAAAATTGAAAGTGAATTTTACTTTTAAATATTTGTGGTGTATTTTCAAAGTCAGCGAATCATAAGACTATTTGAACTCCATTGACATATTTTTAATTAATGTCAGAAAAGAGTTAATTGATCTTTTTTTGATAAAAAGACAAAAAAAATGTTTACAACAAATTAAGCATATTTATATTAATCAGAACCGCAACACAGTACCTAATTAATGCGAATAAGTAATTCATGTTTTTATTACGTCGCTATAACGTCGACGTCGCTACAATAAAAAAATTAAAAATAAAATATGACGCCAGCCGTATAAATGATGCATACTTTGATTACCTGTAAATCCATAACGGAGCAAAACACACCTTTAATATTTACAGGTTATATTCATCTAAGGTTCTACATCATTTTAAAAAAAAAGCCATTTTCAAAAAAATTTGACTTTAGGGGTTTTTTTTGCTTGGAACGGCTCATTTAATAAATAAATATTGCATTCAGTTGTGTCTAACAATTTTTTTAACGCGAGGTATCAATTATCGACAAGGCTCTCCAGGGACAGGGGTGAAAACTGTCAAAATTACACGTACATGTAACTACATGGTATATTTATTTTATTCTACATCACGATGTTTGAACAGTGAACCTTGAGAGCATAAATTCTTCACAGTAACTGTTTTTGGAATATCACATTCTTAAAGAAATATCGGCTTTTGCTACGCTAGAGGATGTTAGTTCATTATTTAGCTGGAGATAGTGATTTTTAACATATATTTTAAACAAAGCGTTCTCAGATAATTCACATTTAAGTGCAATATATTACAAAAGATAGGCTATGGGAAAGATTAAAATAAAACCGCAACATAGGAGAAAATTGAATAAGTTATAAGCTTTAGGACTTAAATTGATTTTAAAAAAAAGTAATCCTTTAATTAGGAGGAACATTGATTTAATACATACGAGGGTTGTTCGAAAAGTACGTAGACTACCTGTCATATCTTTTTAGCTCACCTGAGCCCAAGGCTAAAGTGAGCTTTTCTGATCACATTTTGTGTGTCGTCCGTCCGTCTGTCTGTCTGTAAACTTTTTTATATTTTCGACTTCTCAAAAACCACTGGGCCAAACAAAAGTAAGGTGGGGTCATTAGAAATACTTTTCTCGAGACCAACCAGGGCAGAAAATTTGGAACTTATGTTGATGCATCCTGGGGAAGTGTAGATTCTAATTTTGCAAAAAACGACCCCTGGAAGTTGGGTGGGGCCACAATGGGGAATTAAAGTATACTTTGAAATATATAGGAATATCTTTAAAAATAATCTTCTCAAAAACCATTGGGCCAGGAAAGTTGAAAATTTGTAGAAGCATGTTGGGATAGTGTCAATTGTAAATTGTACAAATCATGACCCCAGGGGGTTGGGCGGAGACACAATAAGTTATCAAAGTTTTACATAGAAGTATATAGGATTTTTTTTTAAAAAAGAATCTTCTTCTTAAGTACCACTGGACCAAAAAATTTGAAACTTTTGTGGAAGCATTCTGTTGTTTAAAGTAGATTCTAAATTATACAAACCATGGAGTACGATTGGGTCACAATAGGTTTTCAAGGGGAAATCTGGCTAAGATTAACATGGTCAAAGCTTCTCAGGTGAGCGATGTCGCCCATGGGCCTCTTGTTTATTTAACGTCATAGGCTATTAAAATTTTGTAAAAATATGTAAACAATAAATCAAAATTAATTGTATTGAAAGATATTATAATTATAAATTTTAAACTTATCCAGAATTAAGAACTTCAAAAAATTGGATTGTTGAGCAGGGAAAATTTACGCAGCTAGGTTAAGGACTCCAGTAGGTACCTCAGCTTATACAGAGTTTTGAGAATTTGATTATGTTGTCACGGTAAAACGAATTTCGGCGAATAATAAATAATATTTTTTTTCATACACTCTTACATGCGGTCATTTCTCATAAATATTGTTAATATAAATCAGTGTGTAACTTATCTCATTGTCCTAACACTATTTGAATATAGAATTAAAGCCACCATGATCTCGCTGTACTGACTGAGAAGACGTCATAGACTTGTCTGACACGCAGTTTCTGATTACTTGAGACGTAGATCAAGCTATTATTGGGGCTTGTAAATATGAAATTGAAAATCAAAATAACGTGATTTGACCAAAACAAGTTATATTTTTGAATGTTTTATTCATATTTTTCCAATTTTAATAAATTGAAAGCTATTAGGATTCATATTAAGCCGAAGTTATGCACATTTATACATTAATGAATTAAAATCACACAACCCCTCGAAATTCTCAAAGTTCAACGATATTCACTTAACTAAAAATAATAATTTTTTTACTACTTGTAGTTTTTGTCCCTACTATGGAGCAAGTTGTGCACTGCTGCCTTTTTCGTAATTTTACATTATTTCAATGAGTAAAATCTTAATGTGATCTTCATTTGAAATACTTTTTTTTCAACAGATGGTTAAATTTTATATTCTTTCCGGGCAAGAGGAAGCTGCTCCACAGTACAGTAAAGGTTACAAATGGAAATATCGGCGATTTTTTTTAAGATAAAAATGTCATACTTAATAGGGATATGCGATTCTTTTTAGGACTTCATTAATATAAAAGAAATGTAATGTGTTTCAAATCTACATGTTGAGGTCATCTAGATTTTTTATTTACTAAAATAGTTTTGTCACATAATGTTGAAATCACATGATTTTAGCAATTATATTTTCAGGTCAGACGTCATCTATACATTCCAATATTGCAGGGGCATTAACAAATTAAAAATCTTAGTTTAATTTATAATCCTTTTCAACACAAAATGTACTTTGTGAAAAGTACTGCGAACCAATTTAGATTCCCTTAATTAATTGCTAAAATTTAAGTTATTGGACGGCAGGCCGAATATTTTGCTGGTAAATTACTTTAAATTTAGCTATAATTAATTTTGCAAGATTTCATGAGGTTCGAAACATTTTTCTAATATCTTAATGCTTCTTGAGTTTATGAGTAAAAGATTATGTTTTCCGTACATTCTGCCTCTGCAATTATTGGGCAAACCTTGGAAGATTTCGTCATTAAGATAGTTTGCCGAGTCCTTCTGATATGAGAAAGACGGTGCAAAACAAAGGAAAATGTTTGTGCAATAAATCTTGCATACAAAAATGATCAATCTGTTTCAACGAAAGCATAAAAAGTTTTTTTTTTGGTATTTTCTATGTAAAAAGCATGGTATTTAGAATTAATTAATTTTTAATAATTAATTTTTTAACCAATGAAATAACCTAATAGAAAAAATTTTAATAGATTGATTTATATCCAGTCACATAAGAGAGGAAGACTGCACAGTCCAAATACCGTAAAATGCTAAACACTGTATACTGTGTTCAAAAAAGACGGTAATGAACTATTAGTTTTCTTATAGTTTATATAGGAACTATCTATAGACTATAAAATACAAAGCGTCATTTTCAGTAAAAATAACAGAAGAGGTACTGGGATGGGACATAGATGCCAGAAAAAGATATATCGAACTATCCAAGAAAGGAAGAAAATCCATGTACAGAGCCAGGGGAATGATAGTGGGCTGTGCTGGCGCAGGAAAAACAACTCTTCTTAGACAGCTTCAAAGAAAACAAACACACGATTGTCATAGTTCAACTGAGACGACTGTTGGTCTTGAAATCCACGAAGATCTCTTTGAAATAAAAGATGGCACATTGATAGGTGATTTACGAAATATTTTATTAAAAAGATAATTATACTTATTTATCATATTTATATAAACTGAAAAATTACACTTTTATAATTACAGTCATGTATTTTAATATGATTTGATTTTACAATCGGAAAGGAAATTCTAGAGTTCTTTATTTGGAATTAATTTTCTTGGATATACATTTGTTTTATTTTAAACAGATACCAAAAAGGATGAATTTGATTTCATTAAAAGTCAAGGCAAACAGATTATAAGCATGACGGACTTCGCCGGTCAAGTAGCGTATTACGCCTGTCATCAGATTTACCTCTCAAGAAGAGCTTTTTATCTGGTTGTTATGGACATGTCTAAGAGACTGGATGAAGTAGTTCACACACAAGACACTGATCGACACAACCCAATAGGATCTTTATTTCATGGCTGGACATACAAAGGTAATTTCTAAGCACGCCTCTATAAAGAGAAAAAATACCGTTTTTAAAGATTTGTTATTGAATATCATTTTTGTTCTGCAGTTTAATGAATGAAACACACGGAGATAACGAACAGTATTCAAGATCAATAGTCCGTTAAACGATATGAAATAGGAGCAGAGAAAACACAGACCTGTAAAACTTCATAGGTGGGACAAGGTGCCATGGAGAAGTAAGCATCCCCTGGTGACCGTTCATACCTGCTGTAATATCATTGTCGTGATCGGCTCGTCAATTTTATGAATAAATATGAAAAAAAAAACACTTAGTAAAAATAATTACAGTCAGCATTTTAATTTAATGATAAATTGTACTTGCTGACAAGGTCATTGTATCGGCCAAAGAACTTAAGAAATCATGGTTTTAAGGAGAAGGGGGCTATATCCTTCAACGTCAGGGGAGAGTTATTAAACATCACAAAAGCAACGTTTCTTTTTTTACCTGTTGACGCCTTGCAATTGTGATGTAGGCCTAAAATTGTTTATACGAGGGTTGTTCCAGAAATAAAACGCTGTGTGATCATTGTCGTGATCAGGAAATAACTAAATTCGGTGGTCAATTTTTGTATAAATAATGGAAAACAGTGTCAGCATTTGACTTTACAAGAAATTGTATTTGCTAACAAAGTTTTTGTATCGGCCAAAGAACCTAAGAATTGATATTTTTAAGGGGGCAATGTCGGTCTACGTCAGAGAAGTCTTATTTCATTTCACAATAGCGACGTTTCTTTTTTACCGGTTGACTTCTTGCAATGGTGCTATAAACCTAACATTGATAATACGAGTGTTGTCCCGGAGAAAAAAAGAGCGAACTTTTTAACATATTACTGGACCAAAAGTATAAATTTTTGCACAAATTTGGGGAATTAAGATTTCTTAATTTTAGCTAAATAATTAAAATCTGTGACGTGATATGCAGTTAGATACAACATTAATTTTAAAGGGTGTTAAAAAGATAACGGTGGACGTCGCATGGTAATTTCTTGACTTTCTTGACTTTCAAATTTTGCACTGACAGCGGTGTTTTCTTCTTTATCCTACTATATAGGGAAATATAATGAATTAAAAATTAAATCCTTAGAAACTGTATGTTCTATATTTGTTCTTGCACGGGGAAAAATACTCTGACATTATAAAAAAGAAAATTATGACGTTATTCGCACAAACACTATTGGTTAGATATTGTCGAAATCGGCGACGTGGGAAGATAATGCGCAAACTTATCACTTACATGTAATACTGTGTGGAGCGGGGTTTGACACTTGTTCATAGGGGATAAGAGAAGTGTTTAATAGACCTACAAAAATGACAAAAAATGTCTAGAGCTGGACGTCATACTTTGAGATCGCCGCTAGCTATGCGAACAATTTTATTTTTGATTGGAAATTATTTAATTCCAAGGAATTGTTGTTCTGTTAGCTTTTTTATTAAGGAAAATGTCCCTTTCATAGAAGTCACGTGATGCCGTGGTGGTGGTGCACATTGCTGCGTTAGACACTCTTTTATCTTTATGCAATAAATAATAATAGTTTACATTTATCATCGGTTTTGGTAAATTATAAAACCTATTTTTTTTTCAAAAAGTCTAATTTTCCCGGAAAATGACATAAATGCTTCCTTAACATACCTGCGCGACAGCTAGTTTGAATTCTTTTTTGATCAAAGATAAAAAAAAATAGATTTATGTAGATGCATGTATTTCTTTGAAATTTCTGTGAATTGTGTTACAAATGTTGATTATCTCGTATACCAGCAAATATTGAAAATGCTTGCTTTTTTCTAGGACAACCCTCAAAGCCAATAACGTTTACAATTTATCCACGAAAATTTATACATCATACCTTACAGATTAATTTGATTTATAGAGTTTGTTGAGATCAGATTACCCCTCACCCTCTGTTGGTTGATTATTTACCTCGATATAATATGATATAAACCTCGATAATATGCTGATATTAATTCAAAAATATAAGGTAAAATTCAGCAAATAAAGAGGCTAAAATTAAGAAGATATGTTTAATTCTATGTTTTACATTTATTGTTTTTTTTCTCGATAAAACTAAGATTGTTTTGAAATGTACTTATATCTAGATCTGCTAAATGATTCGTAGATTTCATTATAAAGCCATGCATTTCTAAGTTCTATTATTTGCTTTCTGTTGACGGAGAAAAGGGGAAGGGACGAAAATGGAATCAAGAAGAAAAGATTAAATCAGCGCACGTTGTTTACAAATCAAAACAGAAAAACTTGTTTTCCACAAAATTACAGTTTATATTCAAATGTTCGTCAGTGCTTGGTTACCTTTTGATTTGTACAGAAAGGTCAAAATTAATGACACAGGCGTACAAAATGTAAAGGAAACTTCATATTTCAAATATTTTTCTTTATGTGAGTCTGACACATCTGGACACTGTATATAGGGAAATTTTTGCCCCCGTTTTATTTTCGCTCCTTTCGCCCCTTGTCACAAGTGGGCAAATTTAAAAGGGCCGAAATCGAGGAACACAGTATAAATTCTTAAACAAAATTGTGACTGGGGGAATTATAATCGGGGCAAATGTGTAAGGGCGAAAATAACACGGGGCGAAAATAACCCTTTATACAGTATTCTACTTAAAAAAGACGTTATTTGAATTAAAAAAGCCAAGCCCTATGAAAAAAGTGAATACTTTATTTTTTCTATCGGCAACTTCCCTTACAAACATAGTGTATGAAGTAATATACTATTATCGTGGGACATGGTTGTGTATAATATTGAAAAGTCCAGATTCTTTTACTCTGGAGTTTGGTAAAATCTTGGGATTTCAAATTGTCCAAAAGTTGTCCATTGTTGCACAGTAAATAAGTAACAATAACTTGTACTAAGTCAATGAATATGGTTGCATGGGATCAAACGATTTATAAAGTGGGATATTATATATACATGTAACAATATTTATATTTCCAATGTCGATAGAAATTACAGATAGAAATTGTACTTTATTTCTACATAAATGTACTCAATAGGCACGGTTAAAAATCAGGTGCAGGACCGGAAAAATAGAGACAAGAAGCGGTGCTTCTGGTGGGTGGATTGGTGGGATCACGATCATGTAAAAGTAAGGAATAATTGTCAGATGTGTCGATTTCATGACGACGATCAATCGATTGGTTTGCCTGATAATTTTATGCATAAACGCCTTCGGCAATTACGGAAATTATAAAACAAGTCAATCGTTGATCACATCGTGAAATCAAAATACTCGACAGTTATTCCTTAAGGTGGAATGCCACACAAACTTTTTATTTTATAGATCTTTGAGTCCTTTTTAAACAATGGGTTCAGCATTGAAAGGCCGATATTAGCTCTTAGTTATTTTATATGATTTTTTATCAAATGAAAAAGAAATTATATCCAAAAAGTTGTTTTCGAGTTAAAAGTTTGCTGTAAATGAATCTCTAATTCATTCTAATTAGAAGTGAAAATCTAATGAAATTTATAATGAAAGGCTGGTTAGACTTTTTAATTTTTTCTATAAAAAATATTTATGAAAATAAAACACATTATTTCTGAATATTTTTTAAACCTTTTGTTAAAAACATCATGAAACTAGTCACAACTGAGGACAACTTGTTTGTCAATCATATTTTAAGAATTAATGAAACGAAATCGAGAAATTTTAGAGAAATTAATTTTTTTTAATATTTGGACCTAACCCGATCCAAATTAAAATGATTCCGATCAAAATTAAAACAAAATGAATAAAATGCTTATTTATTGCCTCTTCATATATTTACAATGAAGAAATCTATTTAATTGTCAAGGTAAATAATGTTTTAACCCTTAATACACCACTTCAGACTAGTGTTCTTGGGAAATATTATTTATTTTATATTTTATTTTGGTCTCGTGACGGCGTGCAATCGCGCCCTTAACAATAATCTGCATTTTCCTTGTTTGTATTTTATTTATACCTATGTATAAGATTTCTTATAAAAGTGCTGAAGAAGTTTTTTTCCTCATTGTAAGATTACTTCCTTTTCTGGCTACGGTCAATAAAAACGTATTGCGGGGATGGAAACAGACTGAAAACAAAGGCCAACCCAATTATTGTTATTGCATCTCACCTTGACTGTATACAGGTACAAAAAATGTTGATACTCTTATAATGAAATATCTGTTTTATTCATGTTTAATTGTTAGCGTTTTCTTTTGACAAACAGTGTGCTTTAAAACAAATACATTTTTATTATATAGATACTATGTATAATTCATTTCTGTCTAATTCTATTATAAGTGTTGTCTCTCTCGTATGAAAGTTTATATTATACTTCATATTAAATGCATTTTATCTTCAACTAAAACATGCACGTCACTTTTTACAAACTATGAGGGTAGTATTGCGTAAATAACACATTTCGTATACAAAAAGGTCGGGTTCGGTTTACTATTTTTTAAATACAACAAGTGTTGTGTATTTAAGGAATGAAGCTAATTTCAACTTATGTTATCCGATATAACATAACTTGGGGCAGTTTACGCTTTCTGAACCACGAATCGAAAAAGACTTCAAATTGAGCATTATTTTAAAAGTAACGTCAAGCTGAGTAATACGTTTTTGACGTAACTCATTGTGACGTAGGCAAGTTATGTTATCCAAAATATCATATGTTCCTTTGAATGATTCAGCCAATGAAATTGCTTAATACAGGTGAAATTAAATTATTCACCCTTAAAAGTTTATCCACACATGTCCCGTTTGAGGTCCACAGCTCAAGTGGGTTGTAACTGACGTTATCCCTCACCCTTGCAAGTCTTTATATAATTTTTTATTTATTTATTATGTTGAATATCTTAAGCACTTCATAACATTGGAGTCGCTGGTAGGATCTTTCGATCGATTGTTTATATTTCGCGCCATTTTCCCTTTGTTTATTTTCAATATTTTGTCAAATCAAATTCCTTTTCAAAAAATAATTCAATAGCGGTTTACATCATTTCCTAACTATCTTCTCATTTTTTTTTCAATTAAATTTGATTCGTTGTCGGATTGTCTGAAAGCGATCATAGACATTTCACTCTTTATTTTTTATCGGACTTTCTTTTAGTTAATCAACAACACGTCTGTTTTTTCTTCCTTTATTTTCTAAATAAAATAGAACAACAACCAAATGACATCTAATGAAAACCCTGTAGACGTAAACAATGCCAACTTAGGGAAATTAAAATCAATCCCAAACTTAGGAGAATAAGGGACAGGGCTTAATATCGGAATAAGAGAGGGCAAAGTGACATTCTCTGTAGGAACTCAACTTGCAAAATTACAATCATAAATAGTTAGGTTAACAAAAGGGAAAACTGCTCGCCAACAACAAATAAGATTTTTTTTGGAGAATGCATTAAGATCTGAATATTGTGAACAAATGCAAAATTTACAAAAATAATTTAAAACAGTTAGAAAACACAAAAGCAGACTTTGAAAACACAATTAGTGAGAAAATGGCAGGAAAGAACAAAGAACTTGTGGTGATGGAACAAAGACCTTTGGCAGATGGTCAAATAAACTAAAAAATTTAGAAAATAAAACCAAGCAAGTTGAAAATGAAACTCAGCAGAGAAGAAGACAAATTAGCCCCACTGGAAATTAACAGGAAATCATCATATGTGAACCTTAATACCAGTCAACCAAAACTGTCAACATCTGATGGAAAGAATAAATAAAACTTCTCTCCCAGATGGATAACGGATTTGGAAAGGAAGACCTCCCTCATATCATTAGAAAAAACGTCAATACATTAAACAGTCATGAGGAGTCAGTATAAGAATTTGAGGACAAATATGGCAAGTCAAACGTTGCAATATTCGATCTTTTCCATTTGTATTTTTTTTTTCATTGGTATTGTATAATTTTTATTTGTGATGCATAATTTTCCATATGTATTGTATAGTTTTCCATATGTATTGTATAATTTTTATTTTTATTGTATAATTTTCCATTTGAATTGTAAAATTTTCTATTGTATTCTATATTTTCCATTTGCATTGTATAATTTTCAATTATATTGTAAAAAAATCATCTGTATTGTATAATTTTTTATTTGTATTCTATGTTTTTGTATATTTCTGTATTTTATAATTTTTTCATTTGCATTGCATCCAAGGGATTGTTTATTTTGGTTTGTTACGAACCCCCCCCCCCCACGGTTCTGAGGCCTGTGAGAGTGCCTTTTCATAGTACCTTTCTTGGTCGGTTTACTCCCCCCAAACACACACACACTCACACTTTCGATTACCCCTCCCCCCACTTTCATTTTGCTTTCGACGCCCATGCAGTGGTCTGTTTTGTTTTCAGTCTCGGTGAAATAAAAACAGATCACAGTATGGGCGTACTTCAGAAGCAAATTGAAAGTGAGGAGGGGGGTATAATCGTAATTAAGGGAGGGGGGCTAAACCAACCAAAAAAGGTAAATCCCAATTTCCAATGCCTTTATAATGTCTGCTTTTAAAATAAAAAGTTGTGTCCCCTCTAGCCCCCCTCCGTTCCGACACCTTTGCGACAGAGTGCAGATATATTGACTGTTATGAGCGCAGCCCTTTAAATAACTGGTTAGTTGCTGTATATCGAGGATCAAATAGGTCAGCAAGTTTATGCTTAGACTGGATAACATATGTAAACATCCCGAACATATATCTCAGGTATTACCAAACCCGATATATGATTAGTTTAGACCAATGAAATCCTTCGAAACAAATCAAAATAAACACAAACATTCCCTCGTATACAATGCAAATCAAAAAATTATACAAAACAAATGGAAAATATAGAATACAAATAAAAATCATACAATAAAAATGATTTTTTTGAATTTATTTTTTTACAATATAAATGAAAAATATACAATGCAAATGAAAATTATACAATACAAATGAAAAATTATACTTTATAAATGGAAAATTATAGAATACAAATACAAATTATACAATACAAATGAAAAATTAAACAATGCAAATTGAAAATTATAGAATACAAATAAAAATGATACAATTCAAAAGGAAAATTTTACAGTACAAATGTTGCAACGTTTGACTTGCCACAGACAAAGTCTTAGACATGACAAAAGAAGGACATCTTGACACACCTAAAAGTGGTCAGCAAACTGTAGCATTAGATGCATTTCTAAGGGGATGTACAAACAAACAAGCTGCTCTCACTGCAATAAAGAAAGATCCACCCACATAAGACATTGCAACACAAAACATAGAAAGTGTCATCACAAATCAAAAGTCTGAAACAAAATAGGGGGCGTTCGAGAGTTCAAAGAGCGAGAGTGAGGAAGATGAAGAGAAAGATATCAAAATTAATGTTATTTACAACACGAAACAAACTTTAACTCAATACATGTACACAAAAGAAACAGAAGTGTCGAATCTAGTATCAAGAGTCAAAAGGTTAGAAGACGAGACAAGGGAAATGAAAACTAACATTCAAGAATCCTCAAAGTTTTAAAATCCTCAAGTCAGAAAAAAATGCAGTTTAAACAGTAGCGATAGTGTAGGAGTTAGATCTGAAAAAAGTCGCCCAAGTAAACGTGTGTAAAGTGTGAACAATGAGGTCACTTTGACAAAGAACATCCTTACGTCAGAAACAAGTTACTAACGACATCTCAGTCGAATTCTTTAAATTTCGACAGGTTGAAGATGTAGGATACCCTTCAAGCTTTCTAGACACCTCAGATAGGCATTGTTCAAGAGTAACATTCAAAGTTGCAGTTACGCACAGACATTACATCATTAAAACTAAAGTAGCGAAATCAAAATAAAGAAAAAAAATGAATTTTGAAGTATAATGCAAATTTTACATGTTTTTTATAAATACATACATGTACATGTACCTTGTGTAACATATAGTACATCATTTATGTAATGACTAAAAAAATAAATTGAAATTCATTATAACCCCCTCATTATTTAAAGACAGGTAGAAAAAAGAATTAATATATTCTTTTCCTCAGTAGCAAGTGTTAATGTAAAAAAATGAAGTTCCATTTAATTTTTACAGTTCGAGAAAGTAGAAACACACAATGCTCAAATTGAAGATTTTACCTTCTATGACAAATTGGAGGAGTGTTTACCAGGACAACACTTACTAAAAGATAACATTTCGAAGGAACGTTACTTTGAAATTCAATGTCCACCGAAAAAATTAAATGAAGACCAGCTGGAGGTAATTGAAAATGTCAGGAAATGTATTGTTAAGACTGCAAGCCGCCTTGCCCACTGGGGTGAACAAATTCCAGTTAATTGGACCATATTTGAAGATTTTGTACAGAAAAACAAAGAAAAAAGAATTTTGAGTAGAAGTGAACTACAGAACATATCTGAATTAGATTCCTTACGTGAAATTGAGAAGGAGGATATGCTTAGATATTTTAAAGAGATAGGACTAATAATATACTTTGCTGAAAAGAATCTAAAAGAAAGTATCATAGTAGATGTCCAGTGGTTTGTAGATGCCTTTAAAAATATAATAACAGATCCTACTCATGCTCGTTCATTTTGCAAAAGTGTTGAAGAATGGAAGACTTTTATGAGCACTGGGAAAATTACTGATTCAACACTTGCTGAGTTATTGAGTGAGCAAAGCTCTTTGTATGTATTTCATAAAAGTATCATTATACAGTATATGGAAAAGCTTGGCATACTGGCCACAATACAGACACAGGAAGGGAAGATGAACGACCCACTACTAGTAGAGCATGTGTACTACATTCCTAGTATTAATAGGACTGAATTTTCAATTGAACATAGAAAGGTTATGGACAACGTCAACAAAACCCCTGTTTTGGTTTTTTCTTTCAAAACTTTCATCCCACACTTCTTTTTCTTTAGACTTGTAGCTTTGTGCTTCTCTGTGTGGGAACCCTTACGTGATGACCTACTCTGTAAAAATGTTGCTTTTTACAAAAGCAAAGGTGGTCACCAAAGAATTGCTATTGCGGTTAACAAGTCCTCCATTCAGTTGCAAGTATTTACTCCAGATGATACAATCCAGCTAAGAAGTGAAAAAACCAAAGAAATCAGAGTTCACATAGAAAATATGATTAAAGACATAACCACCACATTCCATCACCAAGTCTTGTATAAAGTCGGATACCCATGTAGAGATATAACCATCACAGATGAGGATGAGTACTGTTTCTTAAGCGAAAGAACAGTAGCAGAGCTGGAAACCAATGAAATAATTTGTCCAAACTATATACCTCCAACAAAGCATGAGAGACATAAAATAGTTCGTGATGAATTGTTGTATTATTGGTACACGGTAAGCAATTTACGAAATTAAATTTTAAAAAAAGAATAATTATTAGAAATTTTATCAGAATGAATTTATTGCTGTTTTTGAATAACTGATGTCGTGTTTATTTTTTTTTATTTATTATCGTTGGTTTCATTTCGAAAATATTTTTTGATGCTTCAGGGTTCTCATTTTTAAATTTTACTGTGTTGCAGAGTCTGCGCGAAATACTACAATTTTGCTGTATTTACGCGATTCAATTCTCAACTAAATCACTATTCATTTTAATTACAAAGGAATACATACATCAAAAATCTATAATTCTATACACAGGTGGCATGGTCGTACATATTGCTAAAAGTAAAAGCACATGTTCAGAAAAGCAGAGGGAATTCTGGTTGATACTGTTGAACTACAATATGTACTTAACAATTTGGAAAATATATCTTCCGTGATTATATATGTCAAATTTCGTGATCAAGCTACCAAATAACAAAAAAAAAATCAGAATAGTAAACTACTTTTAAGACTTCCTTGAAAATGTTCAAAATTTTAAGCAATTTATTAACATCAATTAAATGAATTCGGTACAATGTTATGTTTAGAGCCATGGCTCTAAGAAAAAGCATACATGTATTTAAATATATTTTTATATTAATACAATGTATTAAAATACAACTACCAAATACCCGTTACATGGAAGTGTGAAAATAAAATATATGTCTTTGTTCCAACATGCGTAAAGGCCCTTTCACAATTGGCACACGAGCAGATGCGGCAAAATATTCGTGCGACCGAATAATTTTGTTTAGGATCGTAAACTGTTGCCAAAATAATCGCATATGAAAAAAGTGTTCGTACGAAATTTGCACGATTTAAAGCGACTGTTGTACATTAAATCTTGCGATATCTTTTGTGTCTATATGCAACTGTTGCAGAATGAAAGCGATTGTTGTAAGATAATGCCATGGGATGGCACGACTGATCAGGTAATGGGACGATTGAACTTGCGACAATACGATTGGACGTGCGGTACTTGTACGCTCATGCATTTCATAGTACGAATGTTCGTGCGAGTCAGAGGGCCGGGTATATATACCACCCGTTTCCGACGCTCTTCAGTTGACAGAGTTAAGATGCTTATAATTATACAGGGTATTTATACCTGTTGCAAAGAATGGCGATTGAAGGTGATAAATCAAGCAATGATTGTAAAACGTTGCAAGATTACATGAGACATGTTGAGCAACAGTCTCATGGTCGCAAAACACACGAAAAGACAGCTGCGATTCATCTTACGATCTTTCAAAATCGTACATCACTCTTACGAGTACATAAAACGTTGTAAGATGTTCGTACTAATTTTCGTGCGTTGAATTGCGATAATTAGGATCGCATTTGGTCTCGTCTGAATAGTGTGCATGCTGACTATTTTGAAGAGACTTGATGCGACCACTAAAACACATGCAATGAATGCGAAACATCGTGCAACGTATGCGCGAGAGCTCGTGCGAAGCTAAAATTTTCCGATCGCAAAGTGTTGTAAAGTGTTCGTGCGCAAATTGTGAAAGGGCCTTAAAGTCTGACAACAGTCTAGGAGATATTTGATTATGCAAGATGAAACCATAGTAATTAGGTGCTCTACCTTAGAATTGAAAGACAGTAGAATTGTTTGATTAAAGTTTCAGTTAGAGAGAATTTATATGTTTGGAGTTTCTAATAATCACAGATTCTAATGTGTCGAAAATAATTTTAATGTGTTGCTCGCATAAAATTTGAAACGTAACTGTGTCGAAGAAAATTTTATTGTGTCTAGAACAACGCAGTAAAACAGCTCATGGAGAACCCTGTGCTTCATTTACAATTATTATGACGTTCATTACTTTTTTCGTAGGATCCAGAAAAGAATATCAAGAATTAGCACACGCAACAGTGACGTAACAGATTTTGAATTGAAATTTAAGGACTTGGAAAGTTCAGGCAAACCCTGAGCATTCTGCGCAGCAATTATTATTTTTCCATAACTGTTACTGTCTAATTTAAATTTCTGTACATACATGTATTCATTTCCTATAGTCAAGAAAAACTGGAAAACCTTAACATAGTCTGATCTGATCCTTCGTTGCCTTGTCTTTGATGAAGATACAAGGTTGATATTGCAGTAATAATGGAGTTTATGTATTGTTCAAAGAATATATATTTCAGTTTTTTATGAACATATCTTTTATATTTGACCTTTGTTATCAGCACAATGTGCGTTTTATCCCGATATTTTCTACGCTTCTTCAACAAGTAAAGAGAATGTTAATTAAATGAATTCTGTTTTCAGAAACGTTATTTGCTTTTATTTGCAATAGTTTAAAATCAGTCAAAAAATTTATCTCCTTGAAATGTTTTACCGGGAATTATGTGATAAAACAGCTATTTTTAATGACAGTTTAAAGAACTCAATATGCCACAAAACAAAATATACAAAGTTAAAATGATAAACTTTTAATGTTTCCATTAGCTTTTAATTAATAAACTTTTAATGTTTAATGTAAGCTTTTAGCTACTGATTTAGCACATTTTATGTATTAATATGTATAACGTACAGTTAATATATTATAAAATCAAAGTCTCCTCGAAGTATTTAAGTCGTAAATTGTGAATGGGTAAATCCAGTTTTTTTAATTTATTGATAATAGGATATACGTTGAATATTTCAGCTGGCAAAATTAATTGTGTGTATTTAGGTCTAATAGATTGTTTTAATATACATTTCAATAGCTATATCAGAGCTCTTTACTTCACATTTAATATGTAAGACTAAGGATTTTTGTTCAATTTTTTATCATCTCATCTTTTTAAACCATGTAAATTTTTTTGTTGCAATTTGATTTCGAATATAAAGCTCCACATCAACGTTTATTGTGTTGAC
Source organism: Saccostrea cuccullata (assembly GCF_032062105.1). Taxonomy (NCBI): domain Eukaryota; kingdom Metazoa; phylum Mollusca; class Bivalvia; order Ostreida; family Ostreidae; genus Saccostrea; species Saccostrea cuccullata. Next base: position 92,163 of record NW_026927867.1, read on the forward strand.
TTTAAAAAGGTTATCATGTAATCATATGTTTTCCTGTCAAATTATTTTTTTTTCGGGGGGGGGGGATAAAATTCTATGAAACATTCATTGTGCAACATAGTAGACCCTAAAATCATTTCATGTCTGACAAAAGGTTCCGACACACACATATTGGGTAATTAAAGTCTCAAAAGAAAAAAAAACTCCAAGATTTTAATGAATATATCTCGTAACTAGACAAAAGGATTTTAGGCTAACAAATGTTTTTTCGTGCATCTATTTCAATTATTTACAGTCTCAAAATTAAAGAAACTCAGTTTGTCAGCAGCTTATAAAATCATTGCTCATAAAATAGTACTGATGATACAGTCATATTAATAACTCATACTCAGCAGATTTGAAATGATTTCATCAAATGATAAACATGGCTTTGGACTTTTACGAGAAGAACTGACTTTTACAGTTGGACATGGACTTGGACATTTTAACCTGTATCAACTACGGAGGTACAGAATTGATAATGGATAAGAAAACCTTCCTAGTGGTCATAGAAATGGTGTTAGGTGCACTTATTTATTTTCGTTGAATTATATGTTGAGGTATATATTTCTATCGAAAGAAAGCTTCCATTCACTGTCCAAGTGTAAGAGTAAAAGTCAGCACTCCTCTTATTAGTCCATTAGTAATATGCCGTATTCCGGGCAAAAACATTATAACTCCAGCTATTTGTTGCATTAAAACAATGATCTTATTATAATAATTATTTCTTTTCCATGTTTTTTGACGTATATTTAAACAATTTTTATGAATGTGTGTAGTGATAACATAAACATTTAATCATATATAAATAAAATTATCTAGTTCAGTTTTCTGTATTTATTTAAATATGTTTCAATTTAATTGGTAAATTAAAAGTCACTAATTTTGGCAGTCCGATATTCATTGTCTTTATTTCATAAAAAAAATACACAGTTGTCTTAGACTTTAATATCAAGCTCACCAGGGCATATTGTATCGACAAAATTTCATATATATTGCCAACACCTTTCATCAGTGGATCCAATTTACAGTAGACGTATCTAATTCGAAAAACGTATTCCTAGATACTACATCTACCCTGATTGATGGTGAAATCGAATTCAGTCTCCACACCAAACCCACAGACTCCCACCAATATCTTATGCCCACTAGCTGTCATCCCCCACACACTTTTAAGGGAGTGCCTAAGGGTCTAGCCACCAGAATTTGACGCATCTGTTCGTCCCCTGCTTTATATCAGGAGCAAAGTGGTCTTCTTAAGTCCCACTTATGCAAAAGAGGCTACAATGCCCGACCGTACAAACAGCTATTGATAAGATGGCGGAACATGACAGACAAAACCTATTACGCTACAAGGAAAAAGACAATAGCAGCAGGGTCCCTCTGGTAACCACATACCATACCGTCCTTAAGAACCTTAGCGGTATCCTTCAAAAGAACCTACCAATTCTCCATTCAAACAAACGAATGACAGAGGTCTTTAAGGAACCCCCATTGTCTGCATACAGACGCCTTAGGAATCTAAAGAACGTGGTAGTAAGAACCTGACTGGACAACCCATTACTTATGGGGCTTTAAAACTTGCTCTGACAGGAGATGTCTTCTTTGTAAGCACATCACTGGCACAGACAGTTTTAACAGCCCTGTTACAGACTGCAGCTACAAAATACTAGGGAATTTGTCCTGACAACTGCATTTATCTCATCAGTTGCAAAGTTTGCTCCAAATAGTATATTGGTGAAACAGGAGATCTCCGTAGAAGAGTCAATAACCACCGTTCGACCACTAGGACCAAAAAACTTAATGAACCCGTCGGGGAACATTTCAACCTTGAGGGTCACAAATGAGAGGACATGACAGTAGGGGTGATTGACCATAACCAAGATAGACAGATGCTCAGAGGAAAAGCAAAGAAAAGTTATGGATGCACAGATTGAAGTCATTCCGCCCAAATGGTATTAACAAATTGAATGACATGATCATACTAAACAAAATTATTCTCTTAATTTAGTGTAAACTCTACAGTTAATTTGCGCCACCAACTCTCGAACAACCACATAACTATGTATTGCTTACGCCTTTGTTATAGTCTGTTCCACCAAGTTACTGTAAGCACTTTTCGCATAAAATCTCAAAATATATAAATACCTTGGCTTTCAACCCAGTTCCGATCGATAGATCATTTTTTTTCCAACCTTCCGCCGTTTATCCGAACCCTCGAGGTCAACCAGTGTATACACACGGCGGCAAATTCAAAGTCTACGGAGATTTAACATGGTAAACTCGTCCATTAGCGTCTAGATTACGGGGCCGGGAACCAGTTTTCGAAGGGAGTAGTCGTCCTTTGCAAAGTAAATTTCCAAAAAATCGTTAAAAATTCAAGGAATTAATTTAAATTGCTTTTATCGATAATATAACTTTTACTTTGAATTGAAATAAATCTTAACAGCATTTAACAAATTTAATTATAAACTACGAGAAAATAGTCCGAATCTAACAAAGTACAACTTGTGGATAATGGCTGTGGGCATGATGATGCAAGCTTGCCAGGCGCAGTGTTTAAAACGTAAGTTGTTTATATATTCTATGGTACTTTTTGCAGCTGTTGTTGTTTTCCTAGCTTATATACACACAAGAAAGAAGTGTCTACAAATGCTAAGAATGTAAATATATTTCAAAACGCGTGATATTGCTGACATTAGGACAACAGTTCTATTGTTAGTGCTCATGGTTAACCGTTCGTGTTCAGTAACGGTCTGAATGTAATATGGTTAAACAATTAGATGAAATAATACCAAAAAGAATATAACAGCTAGTTAACTTAGTAACTAAAGTTTTAAAATTTTATTCCTATTTTCATTTTCAATTTATAACATTCCATGTACATACTACATGCATTTGGCAAATAAATAATAAGCTAGAGATCTAAAGTGCATTTTTATTTTTTCATTTATGTGTAGTATCAACACCCTGGGGACATCAAAACAGTTTTCAATAGATGACACATTTTGGAATTATTTTTCAAAACTTTTTATAATATTAAAATGTGCATGTAATTTTTCATCAAGTCTTTGGATTGAGTTCTATAATGGTCATTTATGTACATGCATTCATATTGATGAACTAATTAGCAGAACCAGGCATAAAGTAGATGAATATGCACGTACTGTTTCAGAAAATAATGATTTGTCTTGACCTTGCAGTTTAAATGAGAAAGTAATTATATATGTAGTATTCATGAAAGGAAAACAGAAAAACTAAATAGAATAACATGTCTGATTAGTTTGATCAGCACAAGAAGTTAAGATAGGCTGAATTATTTCATCTGAGTACAGACTTTAAAATAAAATTGATATACATGTAACATCAAAGGGAATCTTCCATTACCCGGTTATACTAGCTGTCATGCACATATTCAGAGTTCAAATTCTCAGTCTGGTCATCTCGAAAAAAAAAATTGATTGCCCTGTCCCAACCAACTGGCTAAAATGACTCAAAACTTTTTTTTTTTATCTCCAAGAAGCAATTAACTTTTTTATACCCCCCGCTTGAAAAGCGGGAGGGTATATAGTAATCGTTAATTCCGTCCGTCCGTCTGGTACGCTTTAGGGTACCTATCTCTTATCCGCAACTATACCACTGAGTGAAATTTAACGAAACTTTCACAGAATCTTTATTACATATTGCCATTGTGCACCTCCTATTTTACTTTTTGATCTGACACATATTTTGGGTTTCCCGGCCATGGCAACTCATGGACTTTGTCATCAGTTATAACCATATGGGAGGCGGGGGGTATCATTTAGTGGGCTCATTGCTCACAGTACCTCTAGTTTGTATTCTGGAGAACACATTATTAATTTATAATTACTGGTAATTTTTCTGAGAATAATTTTCTCATCTACCTATATACCAACCTAATCCTGAGTTGGGAGAAGGCAGGCCTCAACAGCATTGTTTTTTCTGTAAAGTCCTATACTGCTCAAATGTGAACTTAATTTGAAAATTTCTGTTTCCTTAATTCCAAGATTTTCATTTAAAGTACTTGTTTTTAAAAACCGTAGAGCATAATTAAAATATTTTTGTTTGATGTACCCTGACACACATTTTTCAAGGACTTAGGTGGGTAGGTACGTATCTTTTTTGGCTTAATAATATTGATCAAATTGATATCAAAGTGTCATTAAAAAATTCCAGACTCGACAGAAATTTATTAATATTTTCAATACACACTGGATATCTAAGACAGATGAAATATATATTGTTAAAAAATTATTAATCTAAAAGCATCCAACAGAAATCACATACCACAATTTTAAAAGGAAACAGTATCTATTTCTAATAAATAAAACAATTTTTTTTTAAATCAAAAATTCAAAGTGCTGAAAAAATGATTGGGTTGGGCTATTTTTGATGGGTCAGTCTGAGTACATCAAAGAAATTTGTTTATATTGTTGCCCTTATTTGCTAGTACTGTATTTGGTTGACTTGAACTTTGACCTACTTTACAAAGATACCCCAGAAACTTTAAATTAACTAAAGACTTTTTTAAATATTGAGTGATGTATGTTGATAATTAACATTAATTTTATACATGTTTATGAGCTCATAAAACTGTTCTTTTAACCTATATGATATTCAGTAAACCACAAAAACTGATATCTTAATATTATGAAAATACATTGGGATGGAATCTCACAAAGTGGATCGTGCAATGTGACAATTGCTATTAACACATGTAAAGTAATAACTATTTATGATGATTTCAACTTAATTATTCAGTTGAGGGTTGCATTCTGTATATGCTAGAAGCATAAAAATAGCTGACAACTCTTAGATTTTATAGATACATCTTTAAAGAAGCTAAAAGCGGGTGACATATGTGTTCCTTGGAACACTTTAGTTTGTAATGATATTGATGTCCTGTACTCTTTTATAACACTTTCTCTTCTTTCAGCAATGTTAAGCTTGATTTAGCCACTGCATTATAAGGAGAGAAGCAGACCAGAAACCCTGACTTAAGTAAAGATGATTTGCATAACAAAGGCAGTAAGTTTACCATATAATATTCAAGATCTTCAAAATATCCCGTCTCTTTTAAATACATGTATTGAGAATGATTTGTTGAAGCTCAGCACCTGTCAGATGTGAATACATGTTACATTTTTCCCTCATCATTCGTAATCCTCTTCCAAAGAACCACTGGCCAGAAAAGTTGAAACTTATGCAGAAGCATCCTGGGGTAGTGTAGATTCTAAATTATTTAAATTATGACCCTTGGGGTAGGGTGGGACTACAATAGGGAACCCAACTTTTACATTGAAATATACAAGAACAAGATGTGTTTGTGAAACACTATGCGCCCGGCGTCAACAAAGTTCTAAAAAGCTATTTTTAGTATATAGTTCACAGTCAAGGTCACAAGGTCATTGATCTTGATGTCATTTGAAAGAACTTTATTAGAGGTGTATGCATACCAAATATGAAGTCTCTATCTCTTACAGTTATCTAGTCTCTATCTCTTACAGTTTGTTACTCTTATGACAAAAGTTTTGGCGAAGGTTAAAGTTGACAACAGACAAACAGATAAACAGACAAACAGACAGGACAAAAACAATATGCGCCCCGAAAAAATTCGGGCGCATAAAAATCTATAAAAATCTTCTTCTTTGGCATTACCAGTACTAGGCAAGCAAAACTGAAACTTATGCAAAATCATTGTGGGGTAGTGTAGATTTTAAATTCAAATTATGACCCCAGGGGTTAGGTTGGGTCACAAAAGGTATAACAAGGGGGAAATCTGGTAAAAAACTGCATCGTCAAAGCTATTCATGTAATTATAAGTGATGTGGCTCATGAGCCTCTTGTTATATAAGTTGTGATATTTTACAGAAAATTTGAGAAAATATTAACTGCAAATCTGTGTCTAAGCACCTGTAATACTGCACTATCTCACCATTTGAAAGAATAAACAAACATATTGATAAAAAAAATGTAATTATAACTGAAGCATAGAATATTTGATTATACTTTTATTGCTTACAAAATTATGTTTTTATAGGATGAATAAATCACAAGAGTCCAAAGTTTTGATGACCATGCAGAGTCGAGATATTGAAACAAAGACATGCCTGCACTGTTCACTCAATTTTTCAGAATAACGTGTCAAATTGAAATCCATCTTATGTTGGACTAAACAATCAGGACATTTTTCTGGATCACAGGTTGTAAGTGTTTACATTGTATATGTCAATGAGAAAGATTTTGCTCTTCCTATGTATACTTCAGATTGAGACCTGAAAATGAGAATTGACCAAGTATATGTATTTTTGATAAGTAAACAATTCATATTAATATGATGAGCACAATCTGAATTTTTATTGTATCTTTATATTTCACTTTGCACAAATTTAAAAGTATTTTTTATGCACTGAAATCTTTATGATGATTTAAAATGTTTTATCATTAATTTTTTTTCAGGCACAAAGTATTGACAAAATCAAAGATTACCTGGTAGTCTGCAAATGGAGTGATCATTGGATGAGGCAGACAACACCATTTTCCTCGGAAATTTTAGAATAGCTCTAGGCAATCTCCATCTTCATAGATGACTGATGTCGACATTTTCTCACTTCTGTTTCATGTCTTTTCTACAGCATGGACTCCAGCATCAGTGGGCACTTGACAATTATTCTTCTTATTTTGTTCTACTATCCTTAAATATAGGACAAACAATTCATTTATCTTTTAAAATATTGTTAAATTTTACTTAATAAAACGATGAAAACAGTGCAAACAAACTGGTTTATCCTATAATATAAAGCTGTTTTATGGTCCAAGCATTTATAATTTTACAAGACTTATTAAAAATCTGTTAAGGTACTTGGATTCTCAGCCAAGAAGGATAACTCTTTAATTTATAATTTACCGCGGTAATTCAGAATCTCAAAATGAATCTTGAAAAATTAAATCTCTTCATGCAACAGTTTTTATTTTATCATGAAAATGTTTATAACTTCTCAATGTCCTTTAAGGTTGTTTGAAGTTCTCAGAAAGGTCTTGTAGAAAGTCGAAATGTTAACCTTATATAGTAAAACTCTGTTAAAGAAAAGTCAATGGGACCTATGAAAATACTTTGCAATAACCATAATTTGTTTTATCCGTATAAGGAATTCATTAATTTACATAGCTGGGGATCCAAGGTTACCTCGCTATATCTGTGAATTCGCAATATCTGTGTTCATATCTAGACAAATTTTTGATATAGAATCTCTTACTTAAATATGAATTTTACTCTTAATTCACACAAATAAACAGAAATAATGATTTGACATTTGAGGGCTAGACAGCACCATGACAATGGGCCGAGACAGAGATATCTCAGCCCCGAGGGAGAGACAGCTGTACTCAGGCCCCAAAAAATTATAGTCTTGTTTCCTGTTACCCAACCTTAATTTTTCGCACCTGACCCTACAGTTTTTTAGGTTTGGAAAAAATCTTGAATTTCTGTAATTTCATGTTCCATGTTCTAAAACTGAAAAAAAATAATGTATATTCAAGTGGTATTTTACAAAAGACGAATAGGGCCACATAAAAAAATATTTTTATCTCGTAATTATGAGATATTTTCTCGTAACAACGAGATAATTAACTCGTAATAACGAGATCTTTTCTTGTTATATCGAGATCTTTTCTCGTAATTACGAGATAAAAATATTTTTTTATGTGGCCCTATTCGTCTTTCGTAGTATTTTATGATACTACCGAGTATATGTTTTAAATATGGACTTTCATAACATACTACTTGAGTCATGCATCAAAAGACAAAATTTAATTTGTAATGAAAATATTGGTCTATGACATGTTTAATTTGGTTTTGTATTAGTTCATATCGAAAATAAAAAGAAATTAAAAAATAAAATAATTTTCCTGCCTACCTACCCAATTTTATTTCAGGCTGGAAGCAAGAAACAAGATAATTATTTTTTTGGCCTTACAAGACACTGTCTCACCTAGTCCAAAACATCTGTATCAGAGCTGATACACTACTAGGTATATGATATAGGCATATATGCATGTTTGCGTACTAGGGAACTGTCAATGAATAAACTTACTCTGAAAGTTTACAAATACAAAAGGAAAAAAAAATTGCTGGGACTCAAAAATCAAACTCTGCATTATTTCATACCTTCAATATATATGTATCTGCAGGTACTTATGGCTTAATATGTATAATGTACATGTTTGTGCTTTTCTATCTTGTAGTTGCACCAGGCAGCTATTCAGATTCCTGCAATGAAAATTTTTGTTCTGAAAACTCATAAAAATTAAAAGGCTTTCTGTTAAATTGTTTTATTGAAATAGAGAAAGGAAAAAAAATATAATATATTCTAAAAAAAATCATAATCCTTCACACTTGCGTTATGTATTTTAATTTTATGTGTATAGGAATATTTTAAATTTTGGTATAATTCTGTTATATTTAAGGTAAACAAAAATGTATATCCTGGGTCTGAATTTACCTAACACCGATACATTACAGGAAGGTTTGGAAGGGCAAGGTCAAAATTCATTGGTGACGTAGTTTAATTGATGCAGACAACAAACGTTGTTTTGCACCGAGATTAAAAATAAAATATCAACGAAGGATTTATGTGTTCAAAGAGTTGGAAGTATATCAAAGTCAAGAAATACTGTGGCATGTGCATGTGAGGACATCACTTGTTCACATACTGTGACATAGAAACGATAATATGGCTTATTTTGACCGTGTGTTATAGTTTTTTAACAAACGTAAAGGAGTTGGATTTATAAGGAAAACTAAGGTGAAACGTTAAGGTAAGGCACCAATTATAATTTTTAAAAATCTTAATCCTAGTGATATTACTTTGATTGATCTCTAATGTTACGTGTTGGCTATAAATTATAAAACTAATTTTACTTGAGCTAAATTTGCAGTAGCCTAGCCTCGATTATTCTATCGAAATGTTATGTATGAATTGAGTCATACCTATTTGCCTTTATGCAGTGACTAACCCTTTTATGAATCTTTGGTCCCTTGGGTCTCAGTCTGGGTATGAAAGTTTGTTGAACATGTTGAAGAAGTAATATTTCTTGTAGTATAAATATATACTTGGAAGTCTCGGGCGTTATAGGTTTTTCGGACGTCGATAACCATAGAGCACTCCCGAACGTGTTCGACGTCATTTCCTTACTGACGACGACGTACGGAAAATTACGAACAATGGATGATCCCCTTCCGAAGTGGTGGGTGGCCATTTTGACAATGTTAAATCTCCGTAGACTTTGAATTTGCCGCCGTGTGTATACACTGGTTGACCTCGAGGGTTCGGATAAACGGCGGAAGGTTGGAAAAAAAATCTATCGATCGGAACTGGGTTGAAAGCCAAGGTATTTATATATTTTGAGATTTTATGCGAAAAGTGCTTACAGTAACTTGGTGGGACAGACTATAATTATTTTTTCCCGATAATAAGTTCTTAAATATTTCAAAATTTATAATTGATCACAATTCATATGTTTAAATATCCCTACTTTTTGATTTTTCTTTCATTATTCCTTACTAAGTAAAGTTACGCCATTTTGAGAGAATGAAAAAATGTACGATTTACTGATTGTCGTAATAAATAAGCATAATTAAATTCGTTCAACTGTTAAAATTACAGTAAGGAGGCGGGGCCTTATTTGGAAATGATTACATTGACGTAACACATAATAAAAGGTCTTCAAAATACTACAAAATGAAATTATTTGCTATTTCAAACAGTTGGATAGCTGTATATTACATACAAACTTACTATTACATGCAGTTTTGTCGTTTGATAAATCCCACACAACAGTATATAAACAATGAATCGATCGCAATGCACTTATCATTGTGACGTCATTTCTCAAAAAATGACGCAGTTTTTACACAGTTTTTACACAGTCAGAGGCTGATCAAGTCACATTTTGTACAATGAGAAATGTCTTTTGTTCTCAAATAAAATATTATTTTGGGTAAAATAAAAAGCCATTTACTTGGATGCAATGTTTATTTTAGTATTTTATTCATAAACTGTACGTGCATTTATCAGACAAGCGATATTATTATACCTCATTTAAATAAACACTACTAAAATAAAATCTGATTGGCTGAGAAGGTCACATGACCGTCGTGTTTTCCCTGCAGCAAAACGTCGTGTTCCACCTCTTCGGATATCTCTTGTTTCACTTTCGTTTCCGGTTAAATGAACAAAACCGAAAAGTTCCGAATAAATCCGATGATAACAAACATGGCAAGGTTTCACCAGCCTGTCAGTGAGGATTACGCATTATTAATGAACGAAAAGGACGCTATCAACACAAAAAAGCTAAAAAAGTGGCAGTAAAATGTCTCCGTGACGTTTTGGCAGAATGCCCTGATTTGACAACGGATTTTGAGGATTTTCTCGTAGAAGACTGAAACAAAGCGTTGAAATCCTTTTATGTCGGTGCAAGAAAAACGTCAAGAGAGCTTTTCAAGAAAAGTGCATTACAGAACAATCGGTATGGGTTAAAACGTTTTTTGAAAGAGAAAAGAAACATCGACATTGTGAAAGACTCAGAATTCAATGAAAGTAACGGAATATTTAAAGCAGTTTCTACAGATTTGAAAAGAAAAGGGCTTTGGGGAATTGATCACCACCCTCCCGGCAATATCTGAGAAAGATCTCCAGAAAATGTACAGCGTCGACACCCCAGTATTTGATACCAATACTTCAGATGGATTACAGAGAAAATTTTGGTTTAAAATAACTCTGTACCTATGCAGAAGAGGCAGAGAAAATTTGAGGTCCATGACTAAAGACACATTCAAGATAGCCAGAGATGACGTTGGTAGACAGTATGTGTATCAGTCCATTGACGAGTTGGATAAGAATCACAGAGCAGATGCAGCAGGGAGTGTAACAGATGGGCGAATATACGAGTTACCAGGTAAAATAATTAGCTGTTTAAACAATTATGTATAATTAGAGGTCTCTGGTTTTTTACAGAATACACATGTATTATTGCATTTTTATTCTCAATATTTCCAGGAAACAAGAACTGCCCTGTGTTTTCATTTCAAAAGTATTTATCCAAGTTAAATCCCAATAAGAGTGATCTATGGCAGAGACCCCGAGATTCATTCGACCCTGATGCGGATGTATGGTATGTAAACGCATCTGTAGGGAAAAATTCCTTGGCCAGTTTTATGTCTGATATCTCAAATGTGGGAAAACTTTCCAAAATTTATAGGAACCATTCTGTCCGTGCGACAAGTATCACAGTATTAGATGTGGCTGGTATCAGTGGGCGACATATAATGAAAGTTTCCGGCCATAAGTCTGAGACCTCACTCAAATCATACTCCCACTTTATAAGTGACGGAAAGAAGAGGGAAATATCAGAAACCCTTAGTGCAGCCCTCGGACACCAACATACAACACAGGAAAACGTAATCCCAGAAACAGTCACGGAAAATCTTAGTGATCTAGCCAGTGTTTTTGCAGAGGACTTTGAACTTGATCCTCTCGATAATCTTCAGTCGAATGTCGAGAAATTGATCAAAGGAAGCCTGTGTCCCAAAATCAGCTGGATGTGTCTAGTAGTGGACCTGGATGGTTTAGACCAAATTTCTCGGGAAATTGCCGAGTCCAAATAAACATAAATTATCACAAGTAATGAACTTTTTGATGAGACTGATTTAACATGTTGAATTTCATTGCTTTATCTATTGTTACAAGACTGAATATAGTTTTTTTCCAGTCTAAAAACATTTATAATACTTGTTTTGTGTTTAAAATGTTATAATTACATATTTTTTACGTTATATTAAACAAAGAAGTTAGATATTATATTTAAATTATGATATTTCTGGAATTAATTTGCTAAATTTTGTCTGTTATTACATTTGTTAATTTTTTATTATCTGTGATACAAAGCAGTTAATTTTTTTTGTTGTTGTGAAATTGTGATATTTTTCAGTTAGCCAAATTTTTGTCTGTTATTAAAATTGTTAAGTTTTTCTTGTCTGTGATACAAAGCAGAATGGATTTTTTTCAGAGAGAGTAGGAAATGGTACATGTTTTATGCTGTTTCTCAGTTCTTACTTGAACAGTTGTTAAAATTGAGTGTGTTAAATAAATTTATTAAATATGTCATATTTGATCATCATTTTTATTCATATTAATTTGATGCAATGCTTGATTCGGTATAATAAACAATTTATTGCATGAATGTTCGGGAAATATGAAGATTTCTTCACCCATGAAAAATCATATTCCCCTCGGGCGTTGCCCTCGGGGAATATGATTTTTCATGGGTGAAGAAATCTTCATATTTCCCTCACTATCATGCAATAAATGTTTACTGTCGTGTTTGTATGCAGATTCATTGAAAAAGTAATGGAAGGGCCCTTATAAATCGATTTATTGCAAGGGCATAGCCTCAATGTATCTTGTCAAAATTTTACAAATTAACGCAAGAAGCATTAAGATATTTGAAAAGTGCTGTGAACCTCTTGAAATCTTTCAAATAAATTAATTATAGCTATATTTACATGTATTGTAGTTGAACAGCAAAATATTCAACATGCCATCCACTAAATTAAATTTTACCAATTAAAAAGGGGAATACAGATTCGCAGAACTTTTTACAAACTACATATAGTGTTGAAAAGGATTATAAAATAAACTAAAATTTTTAGCTTGGTTATGCCCTTGCAATATAAAAATTTATAGATGGCCTCCAAACTGCAAGTATAATTGCCAAAGTCATGTGACGTCGACATTACATGACAAGTCTAAATAAAAAAATCTAAATGTTCCCAACATGTAGATTCAAACCACATTACATTTTTTATATCATTGAATTCCTAGAAAGATTCGCCCATCCTAGCAAAGTATGTATTTTTTATTTCAAAAAATCGTCGATATTTCCATTTGTAACCTTAACTGTGCTGCGTTATGTAAATCGCACTTCACCCTAGTATACCCGACAGACCGGACGCATTTCAAAGCGGTCCGGATTTCTTTCTTCCGCAGTACGGTAAAGGCAACCCATGGAAAAAATATGGTAATGAGGCTATAATGAGGTCTGACGTTATGACAGTTGCTCCGCCCTGATTGATCCTTATAAGGAAATAGAGCTCAAAATAACTATTTACCGATGTTTGCAAGAACTTTTAACAAACGGCAATATTTCCATGTTTAAATTAATAAATATTAGTGATTTTCTCCTCTATAGAATGGCATGTTTTTAAAATAATTCTCTTTCTAATGTGCCGTTTGGCTGCATTCAGCTTCAGCCAAGCGCTTGCACTCGATGACACGGAATGTTGTTTACATCTAAAAACGTGACGACATCAGCTGAGATATGCAGTGGATTTAATTGCAATAATCAGACATTCTTTAAAGAAAATAGGGATAAGATAAGAGACAAGGCATTGCTTATCCCTATTACGAGAATATGAGGACATTATTACAGAAAATAATGGAAGAGTGAGACGATATCCGCCAGCTCCCTAGATCCATCACTGCAGTGCATTCAGCCCAGGTATGTATGCACAGTCATGTATGTGCATTATGTAGAAATGCTTTTGTTAAAATCGAAGAAAAAACGATTGCGAGTGTGTATGTGTTTATTTAGATGTATTATCACAGTCAATGAAAAACTAATGCAGTGTAGTGTGTGCCCCCCCCCCCTCTTCAAACAGCCCACATAAAGTTGATCACTTTGTTTTACTAGAAATTTAAAAATCTAATTGTACTGGCTTATTTTCTTTGAGACAACATGTGAAATATCATTGCTGCAATCAATGTGTTGACAATGATTTACTGAACATGTAATGTTGTTGTCTTTTTGGCATACATGTTACATAATGTAAAGAAAATATCATTTGTATCATTATGATGAAAACAAAGAACCTCCACTTTAGATCTATGGTTTTAAATTTTTAGAATTTCTTAATTAATGGGGAATAAAATATTTATTTTTTTTTAGTTTGATTTCATGTCAATTTTTAAGTCAATTAATTTCTGTAATTTATACATAATTATTTTTTTACTCATATAATATTTTTATTATTGTAGCAGTCAAGAGATCCAGGCTTGAAGTATAAATAAATACAAAATGCATCCATTTCTCCACAGGGTATGTACCCTTATAAAGCATTTCAGATTTTTTTAAACCATGCATGCGTGCATGATTAGGCCCATATTTATTTTTCATTTTGGTAAAGATAAAAGAATGTTTTTTTCATATTCTAATCATTTGTTCTCGTTAATGTCAGAGGTTTTAATTTCCCAGAAAAGTTTTGTAATACAACTGTTTCCATTTAACTTTTATATGAATTTGATAAATTCACTACATTATACAATATATCATGAATTGTTTTGTCAACTGTAAATTCATTTTATTTTACAATGACAATTGTATTTTATTTAGTAATCTCCTAGCAATAGCACATATAATGTGTTGCAGCTATTTCTAAAGAATACGACCAATGGAATCATTCATGATCAGGCAGCAAGTTAATCCATCATGTAAGGAAAATGGTATTCTCCATATTAGCTATAAACCAATTTACCATGCAATATTCCTGGCAAACAATAAAATATAACAGTAGAATTGCAAACATTTAATTATGCATACAATGCATGTTTCGATGCATTGATCTGAATTCAATTCAATTTTAACCACCAGTTTACTCTCAATAATGGTTTATAATTACTACATATATGTCCTGAATTTCTCATACATGTATTTTCAGAATTGATTTCATCCACAAGAACATGAAGTGATGGAAAAAATTTGCAGCTGCCCAGCATTCCTTGTACAGTCTATCTTAATTTGAAAAGCTGTTTATGAAATAAAATTTCTTCATGAAAATGATTTCACTTTTAAGTTTTTCATATACATGTACTTAACTGAACAGGTGTTGAAAAGACTATTAAGATTTGATAATCTTCACTTGCATATATTTGTGTGGTGCCAGGCTGTCAATGTCCAGCAAGATTTTTTTCTAGCATGTTCATTGTGTTAATTTGTTTTTCTTGATAAAAGTAGCTAAAAAGGAGATTAAAGGCTCCCCTTATTAATTCAAAACAAGAAAGAGGAGCACTATTTAATTCTGAAAGGAAGAGGGGATGGGGGTTGGCAAGTTTTCCCAAGTCATTATTTTTTTCATTTCTTTTCATGTTCATGTCAATGAAGGACAGGTCTACTAATATTTATTTCCAATAAGATGAAGGACAGATTATTTATTTTCATCCTTACTGAAAATTGTCTGACAAGCTAAAAAAAATTATAGGAGGGAGAACACTGGTCTGGGGCAGATCAAAAATTTTTTATTCTGTTTGGGACATTTATTTTCAACATTTTTTTAGATATAACCCCTCCCCCTCTTTTGGAATAAAATGGTAGTCCCTTTAACAAATACAGGAATTTGTATGTTTTCCGCTAAGTCTTAGTTCTTAAAACGTATGACTTAAGGTAAGGTTTGCGTTAACAGGGAGATAACTCTTGCGAATCACCAAAGCGTTTGAAACAGGCGACTTTAAACCAGCGATGCTAAGCATCTCGGTAACGAATTTCCTCTGTCATACTTGATGTTTGTTGTCACTTATTGTTAGGACTAAAAACAAAGGACGTTTTCAGGAGAAAGTCTTATAACAAATTAAAGCATAGGAATCTTAAAAGCCTTTGAGATTAGCGTGATGCATGTGGATGAACCAATAAAGGAGGACTTGTTTATTTTCGATACGGAATGTGGCAAGTTGTAGGCCATTCCGACCAGAAGAAAGTTATCGACGCATTGTGCTGTTGTGTGTTTCTCGCTTCACCACTACACTAAAATTTTAAGTGAGAATGGGAAGGAAAAAAGAAAAGACCTGAGAGTATCCTGTAAAGTATTATGCTTTATGCAGTCCGAACAGGGAAGAAAAGTCACGGTGCATTTGACCATGTCCAATGATGATGTTGACAGTTTGATTGTTGATAGTATTTTCATCAGGTAATTATTTAACTATTCATTTTACTGAAAGTTATGAATGATCTTCTGACTACAGATTTAAAAACGACGAATAAACGGTACAAGGATGTCAGGATGTGGCTAATATCCCAACATTGCCAAAAAATAAAAATGCATTCATTCAAGAAATTATGAAAAAAATCCTTGCTTTTTAGGCCTAATATTTGTAACATTATTGGAACAGGTATTCAATTGTTCAAGTTACCTTTTAAATGAGGTTTGATTTTAATTAATATCTCATTTTTTAATTAATACAAATTGTGCATGACAAGAACATTAATTTTCTTGATCAAGCATTTGCATTTCACTAATTCAATCTACATTTATAAATTGTACAATAATTTCATATTGATTCTTCATTGATTATATTGGAAATTTCATTTCATTGAGTGAATGAAATTCAGTCCAATTCCTTATGCTATTCCAAAAATGCAATTCCTTAAATGTTATTGTAAAAATGAACACATATGATTTCAGATCAATTGGGTCATTAATTGAAATAGATAAGAACAAAAAAAAAGTACTTCAGTGTTTCCTTAAAATATTTGTGCCATCAATCAAAGTAGAGGTCATCCCATATCAGCTCAAGAATATTAAAGAAAGTTGGATGGATCAAGCTAAGATGTTGAACCAGACATGGCAAAGTCAATGGAGATTTGGAAAAGAAATGATGATTTGTTGTACCCAATGCATATTTTTTATATGTCTATAGATTATAGAAAAAAATTTAATGTTTAACAGCATCCTTATCTACCTGGTAGTATATACATGCTGTTTTCAATATATTTAGAAAATACATGTATGTGTATGTGATGATTGCAGTGCATGCTCTGTTTGTCCATCTTTGAATTTGTTTTCAGTAAAATAAATGTATACATTAAGGTATTAATTGAAGGTTGCTTTTGTCTACACTTACAAGTAACAAGTTTCTTAAAAGGGTTATTTTGTAAAATTGCAAGGAAATTAATACACGAACAATTAAATTTAATATTTTTATTCATTAAATTTTGTTCTTACCAGGACCTAATATGCTCAAATAAGTATTTCTGAAAACTGATGAGTTTTGTAAATAAAGCTGCAGTGAACATTTAACAGTTTAAAATATGACACTTGGAAATTGAAAGGTAGTTAATTTAGTAGGAATGATAAGACCAGTTTAGTAATCAACTAAAATTAAAATCTTTCACAAATACATGTAGTTTATTTTAAAATTGTTTACATTTATAATCTTTTAATTTTTTTCTGTATTTTGATTTTAAAAAGGAGAAAAAATTGTTATATTTAAATTATTATTTCATGGATATCAAGGAGATATATCTATCACTGTAACATTGTTTCTTTTTCCCTGTTCTTGACAAATATTTATGACAGTGTTATGCCATTTTGCAGAATTTGCCTTTTCTCTGAAATCAGAAGTACTCTGTCAACTCATTAAAGTATGAATTGATGTCACTTAGAATTCATCTTTATTTTGTTCTGTCTGATATTTCAATTTAGATTCTCAGACTACCTAATCCAATGATTGAGCTAATGTCCATGAAGTGTAGAAATAGGCCATCTTTAAGATATGTTTGGTTGTCGGCCTCTCCAGACCGACTGACTAAAATGACCAGACTGAAATTTTTTTTTAATGCAGGGCCGTATTTTTTAGCTCACCTGAGCTGAAAGCTCAAGTGAGCTTTTCTGATCACCTGGTGTCCGTTTAAAGGGGAATTTAAATTGTTAAAATCAAGGACCAAGACCCCTTCCAAGGGGAGATAATCAAGAAAATACGAAAATAGGGTGGGGTCATTAAAAAATCTTCTTCTCAAGAACCACTGGGCCAGAAAAGCTGAAATTTATGTGGAAGCATCCTGGGGTAGTGTAGATATTAAATTGTTAAAATCATGACCCCCGGGGTTAGGGCGGGGCCACAATAGGGAATCCAAGTTTTACATAGAAATACATAGAACAAATCTTTAAAAATCTTCTTCTGAAGAACCACTGGGTGGAAAGCTGAAACTTATGTGGAAGCATCCGTGGGTAGTGTAGATATTAAATTGTTAAAATCATGACCCCCGGGGTTAGGCCGGGGCCACAATAGGGAATCCAAATTTTACATAGAAATATATAGAACAAATCTTTTAAAAATCTTCTTCTCAAGAACCACTGGGCCAGGAAAGCTGAAACTTATGTGGAAGCATCCTTGGGTAGTGTAGATATTAAATTGTAAAAATCATGACCCGCGGGGGTAGGGCGGGGCCACAATAGGGAATCCAATTTTAACCTAGAAATATATAGAATAGATCTTTAAAAATCTTCTTCTTAAGAACCACTGGGCCAGGAAAGCTGAAACTTATGTGGGAGCATCCTTGGGTAGTGTAGATATTAAATTGTTAAAATCATGACCCCCGGGGGTAGGGCGGGGCCACAATAGGGAATCCAAGTTTTACATAGAGATTTATTGAACAAATCTTTTAAAATCTTCTTTTCAAGAACCACTAGGCCAGGAAAGCTGAAACTTATGTGGAAGCATCCTTGAGTAGTGTAGATATTAAATTGTTAAAATCATGACCCTCGCGTAGGGTGGGGCCACAATGGGGAATCCAAGTTTTACATAGAAATATATATAGAACAAATCTTTTAAAAAGATCTGCATCACCCAAGTTACTCAGGTGAGCGATGTGGCCCATGGGCCTCTTGTTCTTTTTATTCCTCTTATTCCCCGTAAAGAAATGTTGTTGAAGATTTTCTCACCTACCGACCCAATAATTTTACCCTGAGTCAAGAGAGGGCAAACAAACATTACTTTCAAGATAGCATTTCTACTCTTCGAAGTAAAGAAATCATTTAATTATAAAAACAGCAGCTTCATGGATGCAATGCTTACAACATTTCACTCAAAAGATGGCATACATGTATAATGATAGTCACGAGACATAACTGAATAGAGATATTTTGCTACGAAGATGTCTAGAAATTACTACATGTTGGAATAACTAAATCAGCATAAGATCAAATTCAGAGGCTTTTAATTGGGTTAGTTGCAACATGTTCTGAAGTATGTTTATAAACATATACATGTACTTCTAAAGTGTTGCAGTATAATTCATGGACAATTTCATCAGAATATTCAGATGTAAAGATTGCCATAAATACTAGATTTCTTCCATGGAATAAATTTTTAGACCATCTTGTAGCACAGGAGGAGTTTTATTTTGAATATTTTTGGCCAAGTTTTGCTTAAAAACAATATCAAAAATACATTTAGTCTTTAACATTCACCATGACAAGGTGATATCAATGTTGTCTTTATAAGTGTAGAAAAAGCCTGATTTTTGTGTTCCGAACCCATAATATAGCCCCTGTTTCCATGGAAATAATATTGGGGACATACATATTTTTTTGGTTCAAATTATTTAAAATGATCAAATTCATAACTTCATGGAATTTGATGGAATCGGTAGATATGTAAAACGTTGATTTTTATATTTTTGTTGCCATGGCAACGGTTTCACTTTATCAAGGAAAATTGAAAAATCTTTTTTACCCAAATTTTCACATTTTTGATAATGGAAAATTAATAGTTTAAATAATAGAAGCATGAATTATACTAATTCAGGTCATTTTAATTATAAAAGTTTGATAATTAATAAAATAAATCAATTTTTTCAATGAAAATAATATTCGAGGTGAAATATGAAATACGTTAAATTTGGCGTCTTTTACTAAAAAAATGGGACGGGCAATATCTTTGAAAATCATATTAAATGATGAAGCTAATCTCCCTGAATAAATTGATATATGGCATGTGTGCATATTAAAAAAAATAAAAGTTGGAGGGAGACGCAAACCTTACCTTAAATCCCACAGGAGTTGAAGGTTTGAAAGAAAGCCATGATGATATAATCTTGTATGCGAAAAAAATATTTGTACACAAGTGTATGTACATTAGTGACAGAGGGGTATGGTTATCGAATTGATTATTGATGGAGGCTATCAATTGACAATTATAATTGAATATTCCCATTTTTATTAACAATCAGCGTTTTAGATTACATGCTGCGGCAAACTTTATACCTACATTTAGCTGCATGTGTGTTTACACAGATTCGAGGAAATGCGAAAGGTCTGAAAGACGTTTTATCATAACATACATAATTCACACATTGTATAGAGAACGAAGTCACAAAATAGAAAGTAATATCCAGTATTTTATGCAGACTGTTCGATTAAGTTAAAAAATCCCAGCGCATTCTGTAATTTAGGCCTAGTTATTTAAAATCTACGAGGTAAACTAACTTTATCAAGTACTCAAGAGTTATCTCCCATGCTGGGTCAACGATGCGTTTGATAACTATATTTAGACTGACTGTACCAAGATGTCAATTTTTAATCAAAATGTTCAAGGGCAAGGCGACAATCTAATAAGTTGGTTTATTCTAAATTATTCATTTTACTGTATAGTTTTCAAAAAGTGATGCTAATTTCTTTGTAATTCTTTAGGTAATTTATAATTTCCGATGATATTAGGAAAATACCCTATTTTTCATATACTACTGACTGTTTCAGGTGAATAACTTAAATGTATCGGAAAACCAACTGAATGAGCATCATTTTTGCGAAAGTATAGATACTTAGGGACAATTTAAAACACTGTACAGTTATTTGTTTGTTTGCCTTGCCCTTGAACTTTTTGGTTAAATTCAACATTTCATTTGTTGACCTAAAATCGGAGCCCACGTGACTTTAGAGGGTCACATGATCACAAAAATTCCTACTTTAATAGCGATGGACAAACTCTTCAAGATAACATAAAGCTTTTTTAACTAGAGTGTTTTGCTAAAAAATAAAATAGTTAAATATTAATTGTATTGTTTTCGGTGACTTTTTATAGAAAATGTTGCCTTAACTGTACTGCGTTATCAGCGTTCTTAAAAAATTCCAATTCAACATGTAATTATGTATGTAAATAGCTAGTGTTTAGTAGTTTAGTAGTAGTGCTAGTTGTTTTTGTTTCTCTTTTTCCTTTGTTATTATGACATTTTACTTTTTAACTTTTTTCTTCGTCCTGAGGAAGGGTCAGGGCGTCCCAAAAATTTGACAATTTAAATTGTTCGTGACGTTGGTCATTTTTAGTGCATATATATATATATATATATATATATATATATATATATATATATATATATATATATATATATATATATATATATATATATATATATATATATATATATATATATATATATATATATATATCGCACAGGGAAATTCACTTTTATAAGGACACTCACTTCCGCCCCAACCCGGGGTTGAACTCTCGACCTACGGAATCTGTCTCCTAGCAGTGCAGGAACAGCTCGTTAGACCGCTCGGCTATCTAGGCAAGTTATTAAAACTTGCTTTCGATGCCGATGGAATTCTCGCAACGCTGCCCTACACTACACGGTCATTGAAAATAGAAGTGAGATACAGTTATTTGGCCATTAGTTTTTAGAGGATTGTTCCCAATACATGTTGTGATGAAATTAGTTTGATTGATAAAGTACAATTTACAACAACTCTTAAACTAATATAACTGCCCTAAGTGAAGAAAAATTAATATAGAATGCACAGGGAAATTCACTTTTATAAGGACACTCACTTCCGCCCCAACCCGGGGTTGAACTCTCGACCTACCGAATTTGTCTCCTAGCAGTGCAGGAACAGCGCGTTAGACCGCTCGACTATCTAGGAAAGTTATTAAAACTTGCTTTCGATGCCGATGGAATTCTCACAACGCTGCCCTACACTACACGGTCATTGAGAATAGAAGTGAGATACAGTTATTTGGCCATTAGTTTTTAGAGGATTGTTACCAATACATGTTGTGATGAAATTAATTTTATTTATAAAGCATAATTTACAACAACTCTTTAACTAATATAACTGCCTTAAGTGAAGAACTATTAATATAGAAAGCACAGAGAAATTCACTTTTATAAGGATACTTTCTTCCGCCCCAACCCGGGGTTGAACTCTCGACCTACGAAATCTGTCTCCTAGCAGTACAGGAACAGCGCGTTAGACCACTCGGCTATCTAGGAAAGTTATTAAAACTTGCTTTCGATGCCGATGGAATTCTCACAACGCTGCCCTACACTACACGGTCATTGAGAATAGAAGTGAGATACAGTTATTTGGCCATTAGTTTTTAGAGGATTGTTACCAATACATGTTGTATGTATATATATATATATATATATATATATATATATATATATATATATATATATATATATATATATATATATATATATATATATATATATATATATATATATATATATACAGGGTGAAAAGTTTATTTCTGTTATCTTTGAAAAGGGAAAAAATTGAAACCGAAATATAAATAAAGAGATACTGATAAGTCCCGTAAACAACTTCCCAGTTCAAAAAATTTTCAAACTCTGGGGTGGGGCCAATATTCAACAGGGTCAATTTTCAACTTGTTGAGGTCATCAGGGATAAGAAAAAAAATTATCAATCTGTTGAAAAATGACCCTGGGTATAAATTCAACGACATTTGGTCTCAATTTTCAACGTTGAAAAAACACCTTTGGTTCAATATTCAACGTTTAAAAATGAACCTCGGGTCAGTTTCAATTCGGGTCAATATTCAACGTTACACCTTTAATAATAAACACATAAGCTATTTCTAAGATAATATATAATGCTTGCATATTTCAAAATCCAAGTATCGACTTTATCAAAAATGTTTCAAAGATCATATATAATTTTATCTGGAAGAAAAGAGATAGGATGAAAAGAAATACTCTAATTGTCAGTGGTAACAAGTTTCGGGCATCCAACTCAGAAATCGATATCGTCTTCACATGATTCTCTACCGTATCGAAATCGTTTATGCCACTAAAAGACAAGTGATCTTGATTCATTTTGATTCAATCGGGTTTGTTCAAATAATGCACCAAGGAGGTATATTGGGATCACAATGGACGATCAAAGTTAAACTTTGGAATATATGGGGCCATCCTTAAAACCTTCTTCTCAAGAATCACAGGGCCAGAAAAGATGAAATTCATGTGAAATCACCCTCAGGTTTGTTCAAGTTCTTCAAATTTGTTCTTCAATTTGTTCACCTCCAAACCATGGCTGAAATATTGCCGAATCGGTGTTATACGATATAAAAATTAATCAAAGTTGTTGAAGTCATAACTCACAGAAACCGGAGGATGAGGCCAAGAATAACACTACTATGATTTGTTAATATGGAAGTATCCTTAGGTACATGTAGTGTTGATCTAACTTTATTCAAATCATGACCCTTGTGGGTAGGGTGGGCCATTATGAGCAATAAAAGCTTATCATATCAATATATTGGAAAAATTTTCAAAAATCTTATTCTCGTAAAACAGCAAAGCCATGATTAGTTATATTAATATGGGATGTGGGGTGAGTTTTTACTAGGGATATATACTTATATATCTTTAAAAAATGTTGGGAAACAGCAAACCTATGATTAGTGATTTATTTATATGAAAATATTAGGGATGTCAAATCGGTCAATTTTTAATATTCGGTTACTCGGACGTTTTTCCGATTGAGTATCCGGGTACTCGGTAGGTAAAGGTGTAAATAAATATGAACAAGTAAACATTGTAAACTCTTGTAGAAATAAAACCACATGCTTTCATAGAAGGTTTACCCGTTAGTGTATCTCTGTTGTAACAACGAAGAGCACTTCGTGTCCGAAGATTAACATAGCATCGTTTATGTTCTATTTATTCATCAGATAAACACAAGAAATAAAATCATTAGGAAGTTCACAGATTTTTTGTTTCAAAAATTTATCTGCTCCGTATATTGTAATGAAATTCTTTGTTGCCTTTGACGTCCAGGCATTAATCAAACAGTTTATTGAACTTGATCAAGTTCGCCTAACAGAGCGGATTTACGGTTTTACATGTAGTACACTTTTCAAACATAGATTTTCTAGTATTACGGTATTTTGTAGTTTGGCGCAATGATGGACATATGTTTTTGTTAAGCCTTCGGCCTCAACCATTTGTATTGGCAGATAATCAAACACAACCATATCAACAATTGCACGGGCAATATCATCTGTCTCTTTTCCCGAGAATTTTTAAAAGACTTATTGCAGAATTGACAAGATTGTCCAATTTATAAAATGGTAATAGACTATAAACGATGTTCAGTGAAAACAAATAATTAAAGTTGATCAAAAATAAGGGTAGAAGACAGTCAAAGGTGAGAAAAGCCAGGTTACAGGTGCTTGGTCACGATAATTACGCAGGTAGGTTAAGGTTACAACCAAATATTCTACTTGCCTATATAATATGACGTCATAGTAAGCTATATGACATGACATTTAGAGATAACAATTTCTTATAATCGATATCTAAGATTGATTTGAGGTCGTAAAAATTAATAAAAATATGCAGAGGCATAATACAAACAGAATTTTGTAGTTTCTGGGTCTCTTTAGTTATCACAGGGGTTAAATTCCAAACCCGTGACGTCATAACTGTTGATCATGCAGTAGCAGAGTGAATGTGAAACGTAACGAGAATTCATGTAAACAAACACAAGAAATCGGAGTTTAAATCATTTAGAATGAATATCATGTGTAATTCATGTGGGAAAAAAGCTTATAAATAAGGTATGGTAATATACTTCAACGATTTCTTCGTAAAATTAAAGCAGTGACGTCGTGGTGAAGTGCTTCATGTAGTATAACGTTAAGTCCCATTGAAGTCTGTAGAATGCATATTTATAACAAAAGTTTTATGCTTGACTTTTCCGATTTATAAGTGTTACATAATTATAAAAAAGTCTTAATTCGCCGAATTCTGGTCCATGTGCTGCCTTAACATACCTGCGTACTGTATAAACACTGCCACGGGCGATAACGTTCATTTAGAGGAGTAGGAAACCCTAATTACTGTATGTACAAATGCAATGAGTATTTTACGTTTTAAAACAGATTGTTTAATGCATTAATAATTAAGCTAAGAAATATTCAAAAATATACATCCGAGTAACCGATTTTAGAATTCGATACTCGGACGTTCGATCGAGTACCCGGTTAACCGGGTACTCGTTGACATCCCTAGTAAATATTGGAAGCATCCACAAGCGCTTTAGATTCAGGTTTGTACAGTGATCCACGGGATAAGAATGTGGACACACTGAGATACTTAAGTTTTAAATGACATAATATGGGGAAAAAGTTATGTTTAATCAAGTTAACATTAAAGCATTCACATATAGAGATGATTCTTTTTTTTTCAAATCATGACTCGGGAGAGAGGTACAAATGCACAGAAATCTTTAATAAATCATCTTTTCAATAACGGCAAAGTCATACATGAACATGCAGGCTTAATTCATATGATGGGATCCTCAAGTAGTACATATGAAATATTCAAGTCCCCCATCCCTAGTAAACTTTTCATTACTGAGCTAATGTGTGGTTTTGGATAGCCCATGGGCTCAGGTGAGCTATGTTGCCCGTAGGCTTCTTGTTTCACAATCTAAATGACAACCCTCTTAAAGATATATTAAAGTTGCAAAAAGATTGCTTTTGTAATAAATATCCATTTATTTATTACTATAGAAGAAACCAGAAACGGAGAGTGACGAGTCTTTTTATAACAAATTAGAGAAGTGTTTACCCGAGGAGCACACACTGAAAGGTCTTATTTCGCACGCACGTTACTATGAAGTAGAATGTCCATAGGAAGGTTTGAATGAACACCAAGGAGAAATGATAGAAAATGTCAGAAAATGTATTGTTCGTGCTGCACGAAGCCTCTCTCATTGGGGTGAAAAAATACCATTAAAATGGACAATGTTTGAGCAGTTAATTAGAGAGAAAAAGGAGAAGGGGATGACAATTCTAAGCAGAAATAAACTTTTAAAAATGAAGGAATTTAAACCATTAAACGTAAAGGAAGTGGACGATATGCTAAGATATTTCAAAGAGATAGGTCTAATTATTTATTTTGCAGAAGAATTTCTAAAAGAAAATGCTATCAATGACGTTCAGTGGTTTGTAGATGCATTCAAAAATATTATAACTGATCCAACTCATGCTGAACCTTTTTGCGAAAGGGTCAAGGAATGGAAGATATTCATGGAAACTGGCAAGATATCTGATTTTACACTTGTCAAGATATGGGGAGAAAATTCTTCGTATGTTTCTCAGAAAGACATCATTGCACCCTACATGGAAAAACTTAGCTATAGTACGAACAGAGGAAGCTGCTGAAAAGGAAATTGGACCTGTTTACTTCATTCCTAGCATTAATAAAACTGAATTCACCAAAGAATGTATGGCGATAACGGAAAATGTCAACAAAACTCCCATATTAATATTTTCTTTCAAAACTTACATCCCTCATTTCTTTTTCTTTAGACTTGTAGCTTTATGCTTCTCTGTTTGGGAACCATTACGTGATGACCTACTCTGCAAAAACATTGCATTTTACAAAGATAAAGGTGGTGACCGAAACATTGCTATTGCAGTAAACAAAACCTCTATTCAGTTACAAGTGCTTACACCGGATAAAGCAATCCAGCTGACAAAAGACAAAATTAAACAGATCAGATCAAAGAGTGAGAGGATGATGAATGACATAACATCCACATTCCATCAACAAGTTCTCTTTGAAGTCGGATACACGTGTAAAGATATAAATATCACTGAGGAGGATGAAGATTTCTTTTTAAGTGAGAAAACAGTGGCAGAACTGACAACCAACAAAAGAATTTGCCCCCATCATGTACCCCCAACGAAGCATGAGAAACACGACATAGTTCGTGACAATTTGTTGTATTATTGGTACACGGTAAGGATTTTTAAAAATTAGATTAAAAAAAAAAACAAAACAAAAACAATGAGAAAATTTATTAATATGAGTTGATTGCATTCATTTCCTCAATGTTATCTATTAATTAATTATTTTTTTTTATAATATTAGTTCAAAAATAATTTCTTATGCTTTTTTCAAATTATTTAATTTCATTTTAGGGCACTGAATAACGTACTAGAAGCAGCGTTCATTGTTTCAAAGCAATTTTAGCATCTCCAGAAATCAAGAAAGTGGATTACTCTGAACATTTTGCGCAACAACCTATTATTTTTCCATACTTATTATTGACTAATGATAGTGTATGTACATAAATTTTAACTTGTGTAGTCACGAAAAGATTGAAAAAAATTTACTAAGGACTGATCCTCCGTTGACCTTCTTTTTAAGAAGAGATGAGATTGATACTGAAGAAATATCACTGAGTAATTCAAATTATTTTTTTACATGTATCATTGTATAAACAAATCTTTTTCTTTTTTTTTTTTTTTTGCTTTTTGCTATCAATGTAGTATATATCCTCCGCTCTTATTCTGACCCTGTCAACGTTTTTGTTATAACAAAAAAAATATTCTTCGATGAATGAGCAAATAATGATAGAGTATTTGAAACAAACGAACGCAAAATACCTAATGTTTTTTTAATTGAGTTGATTTTCCTGACAATATATTCAATGAAAGATATTTTAATTGGCAATTTAAATAATACAATGTCCAACCTAACAAAGAAAAAAATGAAAAATGAAACTTTTTCAGCAAAATAAATGTTTTTATCCACTTTAAGCTTATAATAACGAACTAATATGTCTTTTTACTATACATGTGATCATAATAAAGTACACTTATTCTCAAAGCCTTTGAAAATTTATGTTCAAACATATTCAAAATTATACTGATATCAAATAATCTTAAATACATTATAAAATACATAATCTAACATACATTTTATTTCACCGAGAAATTCCAATTCCTCTATTATAGTTTTTTGTTGCACCCCCCCCCCCCCTGGTTCTGTAATTTCCATTCATATTTTAATTACTCATATGTTAATAATAAAAACATGAATTCGTATACAATTAACATGTATATTTTATTGTATATTTATATAAATACATGATTGTGTACTATAATTAGCTTGTTGATTGTGTCAAGATTTTTTAACATTTTTTGTTTCCTTGTGTGTTTCTTCTCATACTTTCTATAGTTATCATGTAGTACATTTTGAATTCACTTGTTGAAGGTAAATGCAAATTTTACAAATTAAAGAATAGAAAGGTTTTGGCGGGAATTGCCTCCAACTAGTAAATTAAACATTTACAAGATACTATTCAAGTGGTAAAATGTATTAATTTACACAAATATTTCTTACATTTATTGTCCTCCGTGTGATAGAAAAAAAGGCTTAGTCCGTGAATAAATATAAATGAATGATAACAGAATAATTTCACTGGACACAATTAGGAAGTGTGACACAAAGTGAAAACATAAAAATAATTAAATTAATTAGATATTAAGTTTAAATAAAAACAATAATCTTATCTTGATCAATTTAAATTTCAAATGGGAAATATACAAACTTGCACATTATTTCCCGATCAGAAAAAAATCTTTGTATTTACTGTGATGAGATTCATTATTCATGGGGGATTTAATTTTCATTGTTTTTGAGATAAATGTACGAAAATAACTGCAAATTCTTGAATCATGACTCATTTTAATCATGAAATGTATTTTTACAAACATTACTTCATTCAAAGAATCAATTTCTCACGTAACCAGAACTTTTCTTCACAAAAGCATGTGATTTAACAGTGGTATAGTCTAAACAAGATACCTCTATGCCACAATGTTCACAAGATTAATAATTCTATTTTCGGGGGTCCATTTTATTCCATATTGAAAGGTCAATCTCAATTTATCTTGCAAACTACTTGCCTCAATTCATCAATTTTTCTTTTCTAAATTCTAAATTCAAGAAAAAGACTTCTTGATGTTAAATCAAAACAACGACGACCTAATGCCTTGCTTTCAAGGCGGCTGCATGTGTCCCATTCTGGTGATGAACTCCAGTAGATACATCTGTAGTCTGACGTCAATGCTCTTGTTGGTGACATAGAACCCCGGAACTCCCGCCTTCTCCAACATGACCTGCTGATCCATCACTTTCTGATCTAGCTCCATGATTATCTTTATGTCCTTCTTCTTCACCTCTTCTTCACACCTCTTCTCCATTGTCTGAAAAAGGGAAATCATAAGATGCTAAAGTCTAAATTTATGATGACTAAGATTTGAAATGAACATCAGAAATATGTAATATAGTAAAGATTGACTGCAATCAATGTTCATTTTATTGTCAATTGGAAAAGTCTAAAAATAAGATATATTACTAGGAAAAGACGTTAAAAGTAATGTAACAACCAAGTTCTGTGATAAACGTGATGACTTTAACGTTACAATCGTCAACTTCCCAATATCCCATACTTCTGCAACAATCTACCCTTGTCACCTGCATATGAAGTTTATATCTCTAGGTTGACGCGATATGGAAGAGCATACTCTACTTATGAATATTTTCGAAAATGATGTAAGTAATTGACAAATTGAAAGGCTGCAATGGCGTCGAACAAGAAAGATAGTAATTGCAAAGGATCTGAAGATACGTCAAGTAAGTGACTCGGGTAACATACAGTCATGTAATTATAATAAAATAAAAAGAAGTTTTAATACAAATACAGTCGGGGGCCTTATGTCCTGGTCCGAATGAAGTAGTGTTCGGATTGACCAGACATCGTCAGAAATGTTCGCACTCAATATCAAAACTATTTTATAATTTCTTTTCAATCAGTCGAAGACATGCATGTGTATGATAGGTTACGTAAATTTATGTATTATTTGTTATAATTGCCATTGTCAGGGTGTTATTCTACAGTATACATGTGGTTATTGCATTTAAAACCACGACTATATTGTTACAAGTACGATCGCGTTATCATAGGAAACGGTAAACAGAGGTAATGGATAAATAACAGTAATACTGGTCAATATTATGGGTTGTTCGGATAAAATTGGATTGAAGATTGTAATGTAAAGCTACACTGTAAGATTAAGAAATTCAATCTTTATAGTCCTGTAAGATTCGTGCTTATTTTGTAATTATTTTACCGTCTTGAAGGTTGTTTGTATTACAGTATTGAATCGGTCCCAAAAATGTGATTCATGTCATTCGACGCACTCTCTCTGTAGAAATTCATCCCCAACAACCATAACGTTTTTAGTGTAAAATTTATATACAATATCGTAGTTTTGTAGTAGATTAATTTAAGATACAAATTGACATAATTTTATATTCAAGCTATTAATTATCGTGAGCGTTTTCAAAGAAATTGGTTTACAGCTGTTGCTACTTTTCTATTGCGGATGCTTGTTGATCCACTGACACATTCGATTGTGTAAATCTGACCGATCATTAGATGATGCCCGAGCTTCGCTCCACGCCATAAAAAGTAGCAAGAATATCAAGAGTCTGGTTTAATGTCATTATTTAGTAAGTTCTATGGTCGAAAGAAGGAGCTTGTTAACAGGAGCTTGTTTACAAATACAATCTATCCGAGAGCTTCCCTAGGATGCTTCCATATAAGTTTCAGCTTCTCTGGGCTAGTTATTTGTAAGTGAATGATTTTTTAATGACCACACCACATTCAGTTGTTTCAGAAATAATTTTTTCACCCATGGTATGATAATAACACAAATTATCTAACTCAGAAACACAGCCAGTACCCCCTCCTCAGAAACGCACTAATGTAAAATTTAAGAGGAAATGAATTACACTCGTCAATGATCACCGAGGTTAGACTCATTCACACAGCCGATATTAAGGTTATTTATAAGCAAATAAAAGTTCACTTACAGGAAAATATTTTCCTTCCTATTGTACGGGAACTAGATATATTAAAAAATGTTAAAATTTCATGTAACATGTCGATAACATTTTCACTTTTCAAGTATTCCCACATTTCTGCCGAATGTCAATCAAAAGCGCCCTCGTTCTTTACAATTTTATCAGTATCCTTCAGCATATGACTGTTAAACACATTCTCTGTAAAATTTACGTGTTCTTTTTAAAATATATTTTCAATAGATTTTGAAAATATTTCAAAATGATATGTTATCGCATAGCAGATTTCTTTTAGCGGAGTGCTAGTTTTAGCATATTTTGATGTTTTGATAGTAGCCCGCAAAATTTTAATCGCTAAAGTATTTAGTACCCTTTTTAGTGTTCACATGAAAGGAGTAGAAACCCTGTGTCTGCTAAAATTAATTAGGCCAAAATTGTTGGTATACCTTTGAGATGGAAAAATTACACATCCACCAACAAAACACACAATGCGGTATATTTTTGAAAAATTCTTTTGATTAAAGATATGTAATGAGGCTTTTCATCACATAAATATAATGTATCTTATAAAATTATTTTTTTTACCCTAAGCATCTTATTTGGAAATATTTTATTTCATTAAAAATACATAGTGAAAAAAACTTATCTAAACGATGTAAAAAAAAACAAAACAAACTAATAACGACCACTCAATGCTGAAATCAATACTTTATTGAGATATCGGAAAAATCTGTGAAAAAAAGTTACGGCATTCATTAATTAAGGTGAAATATATAACTACAAAACTGATATTACTAACTTCGAAGTTAGTATTTATCCCCTATTAATTAGCTTTACATTCTGTATAGGTAAACTTTCCATCTTTTTAATCTTTTTAAACATATAACTTGACTCTAAATTGATTCTCTTAATAGATGTCACATTTTCAAATTCTTTATACTGAATAATAATTCAGTCTTCAAACGAAGACAAAAAGTACATAATAAAGTTAATCGACGGACGACGCACAAGTTGGTGAAATAAGAGTAATACGTCATCTGAGTGGCTCAAAAATGATCCAAAATTAACCTTTATGCATTACCATATATCATACTAGTAATGAAGCCTTGTCGCTAAGAAAATGAATTCATTTTATTTTACTTTATTTTACACCATCACCTTTTTTTGAAAAATAAAAAAAATCAAACTTGCAAGTTTTGTGTTATTAGACTAATTCTATTTGAATATTATAACAGAATACTTTTTAAATTTTGTCATCCATTTAAAAATCAAAGTACTCAGAAGTACAGAGACCCGGGCTCATTTACAGAGTAGAATGGATTTCGTACATGAATCACGTTTATATTCTGATGAAAAAATATTTCAAAACTATCAATATAAATGATACATGTAAGACACTGACAGTGAGTTTTTCAATCCTAATACAACGGTCCGATTTTGTCAGAATCAGAATTAATCTGGTAGCGCAGCTGAATGTAAACAAACAGGCCAGTCTGGTTCTCTCTCCTGCTTTACCTCGTACGTGTAGAGAACTACGGTGACACTGATTATCAAAAATCCTTACGCTATTGAACTATGTTCTTTGACTTATGAAGGTTTCAAAGTTATTACTTCCAATGTTTATTTTATATAGATAAAACTTCGTTTTATTTTTGTTGCTTCATTTAGCGTTTGTATTATCTCAAAAGCGGTTGCGAGTAAGAACTATATTTCTGCACGTAACTTTAAAATGGCGACTAAGGGGTCAACATCCTGCCTTGAACAGGATCACATAAGCCGGCAATTGTTCTTTGAGCAATAAGCCCGACTAAAAATGTTGAGAACGCCTATCATTTGCACGATTGCATATGGTACATTCAAACATGGTGTTATTTAACCTTCTGTCATTGATAACGAGAGAGTAGTGCTATCATTTGAAAATAAAATATAAATATTGACGTACAAATGTATGCTCATCTACATGTATATTTTTATAAAAATTATATTTTTTTATTGCTTGAAGCTGAAAATGATATTTAGTTGTACTTTCAAATTTTATCATTCCGCAACCGTAGCATTTTAGCTAGTAGTTAATGTATATCAATGAATCAAAGCCGTTTTAGTTTTATCTTTAAAGTTCACGGTCAATAAGTGATAAATTGTCTGATTCAATATCAGGATAGTAGGTGTTGCACTGACATGTTTTACATTTACTGTAATAAATAATAAACGTTATTTAAATGTGAACTAAGGAAAATTCCTGTACGAAAAGCGAGCGATAAGGAATGAAGTAAGTAAAGTTATTTCAAAACAACTTTCTCTTATATTTTTTACAACCTTTGAATTTAATCCGTAGGAAATAACACGTATTTCTAATCGACTTTCGCTTTAAAAGTCAATGCATTGAAGGAAATAGCGTATTGTAATGAGATTTGTTTCAAAAGGGGATGTTAGTTTGTTGTTAAACATCTTACTTGAGAATTTTTCACTTATATGGGGACGCCGCCCCGAGAGGAAAGGACTGACTCCTTACTCCTCGACTATAGAGAAGACGCTCCTCGACTGTAGCCACGCCTAATTAGGACTGCTTTATTCATTTTCAAATTATTTTGTGATTATTATATACGTAAAGTGCCTTGACATAAATGCATTGCACAATGATTTTGCATGAGAAACCATAAGTTCAAACAAGAGAAATTATCATAAGAAAATATTTAGTAAATATAATTGTCGCATATCTGTTGTGATATTCTTTGATCTTTCTGTGGTGATATATCCCACATCACATATGCAATAATACTTTCCACACCCCTTCATATATCACTGCAGAAGGCAGAAATAGGGCCATGAGAAAAAAACTGATTTTATTTCACATAAGTTCATTACTACAAAAAATGAACATGTTAAGCTATATTTAGCCTTTAACTAAATTAACATACATTATTTAACTCGGTTGAAAGTTTCCAGTCGTTCAAAAGATTAATCTATTTTGAAATTTTGAAAGTTACGGTAAATCTGCAAAACTTTTTATCGTTAAACTCTTTGATATTTGCTTCAGAATCCGTGATTTCATATTTGCCGAGTGCCTGGATCAAAAATAAATAGTCAAAATCTTCAAACTAGGTTAAAAAGTCGAAGTCAAATGACTAAGAACGTCCGACATGTTGGAGAGCTATTTTGAAATGAATTTTAAGTTAATGACACGCTGAACATTTTTTTTATTAAATTTTGACACTCTCAATGAAATTGACTTCATCAGACATGCGACAAGTTGCTTACAGGAGCGCCCTCGATTTCCACGCCCCATGAAAACGATATAATCAATACTACTCGGCTTGTAACCTATACTTTGTGAATGTACATATGTATTTCACAAAAGTTTTTAAAAAATATTTTTACAGGTTCTTCTATGGATAGGATGGGAATGATATATTTTTGATATAAAACAATCATGCAGACTTTGTTATAAAAAAGTACATTAAATTCAACTTCTATTACGTCTCTAGCTCGAGCAATCAGATAGGAGGATATTTCGGATGAACGCATGCTCCTCTTTCACGGAAGGGGCTTCTGGAAAATCTACTGTTGATAGATATTACGATAAAAATTTTGTTTTGTCATACAAAAGTATACGTAGATATGATCAGAATGAACAAAAAAATACAGTAGCTCAGGTTTTATAAAACAAATACTGCTACACGTGTATTTTAAAATTTGTATCCAATGCATTGCTTTTCTGATCTACCTTCATAGGTCTTTTCTACAGGGCTTGGATGTTTCAGAGCTTGCTAGAAAGACCCTAGAATTTGCAAATGTTTAAAAACATTAATACACTTAAATATTTTTAAAAAGACAATAGGTTCCTAGGTAATATATTTTTTTGAAACATTGTCTTTCAAGTAAAGTTATTTTTACAAGTTAACTCTCAAAAAATGAGGTACCTTACCGGGCATTTGTGCTAGTTACCATGGGGTGGTGCTGCTTATAAAATCCTTTTGGATATAACATGCAGAAATTTAAAAAACGCTACGTTATGTATTTTTTTTAAACAATTTTAAATAAGATAACCTACATGTATTATAAAATATTTTTTTGTAAATTATTTACTCAGCTCTATGACATACAACACAGAAATCCTATGATATTAAGCCTGATTTTCACATTATTGAATCTTTAATGAATTGATTACAGTTTATATGACAACTTTTCACCACATAGTTTCAATGTGAGAAACTGGAAAACAAGGGCTATTCGAGACACTGAATTATAAATGAATGGTAAAGAATCAGTAAACTAAAGTGAAATAAGCTGCTGTTTAACTTGTTAGAAATGCTAAATAAATATTTACTGAAAATTACAGCAACTTATGTTCGTTTTATTGGCATGTTAGCAGGTGTATTTCAAGAAAAATGATTAATATAATGAGTATCAAAAAATGGGTACTGTCCTTGTTGACAATGGATTACAACAACCAATGTACTTATCCACGTTTGTCTGAAATTCATACAGAAAATGAAAATTGAATCCATTGCTTTAAATCTTCAAAACAAATATTTTCACTAAGATACACTTGGCAAAAACAGCCAAGGTATGAAAAGGGAAAGAATTAAGAGAGCACACAAACCATTTTGTAAGCTATTTTCTTTAAACGTTACTGGTCTTGTTGTGCAAAATCTAATTTGGGGAGGCAGTTCAATTTCTGGAGCAGACTAAAAGCCAAATTTTTGCAAAAAATCTTAAGATTTTTGAGAGGAAGGAACCAGAATCACGAATCCACTATATTAGATTTATTCATAACAGCGTCCGAATCCAATGTCATAATAAGTAAAGGGGTTTGGGGGATAACGACAAAGCTAATTTTTCACACCAACTATATTCGCCAGATTTTTCACCATTTGATTTGGTTCACTTTCAAAATTGAAAAAAAACTTTAAGAAAGGAGAAACGAGTATTGGAAATCATAGGATCTGCCATATCGCAGTGTACATGTATAAAGGGCCATACTCAAAAGGATGTTCTAAATCAATCAGAAATAGGGGAAAAATATTTCAGATATGTACTTTAATTAAGATAGAATATTTAATATTAAAGTAAAATCATTACGCAGCACAGTTAAGGTTACAGTAAGGAGGCGGGGCCTAATTTGTACGGGAAATGTTTACTATGACGTCACACATAATATAAGGTATTCAAATTACCAGAAAATGAAATTATCTGCTATTTCAAACAGCTGGATAGCTGTATACTACATACAAACTTACTATCACATGTAGTTTTGTTGTTTCTTAAATCCCACACAACAGTATACAAGAAACATATATTGACGCAAGCGTCAAAAATCGGCCGCAAATCAATTAATTGTTCCTTTTATGAAGCATCTAAAGACTGAAATGGTGATGTAGATCTGTTTTTAAACACCCAATTTTATGTTAACGCCCCCAAAATCTACCTGATTCAAGATCAATAATTCACCGCCTGTGAATCATTAAAAAAACAATAGCTTCTGATTTGATTGACAGGTAAGCTACCTGTGCCTCCTGATAATCTGAGTTTGCATGTTTTAAGAGCCAGTCCGCGAGAAAACCATGCAAAATTAAAAAAATCGTCCAAATGGAAGGTTGCAACTTGAGAATTTTGAGTGGCTTAAAATTTTCTACATAACGGTAGAAGTCAGAATATCCACAAAAAAATGTCGAACCCAGCATCTATTTTTAGTAACAGCTCATTTGCATATTTGTCGAAAATCACACAAAATTTAATGGAAAATGTATACAAATTGATCAAGTCAAAAAGTTACCTTTTGTCATCAGTTTATTTTCAAATTTTGTTTTATTTTCAAAGTCATGGTCCAATTAACACAATTAATGAGGAAAAACTTAATTCAAATGAATATTTTATTTTTTACACATCTATTTATAGATCATAAATAAATGAGTATGATTTTTTAGCCATTTTTAGATGCTCGTTTCTCTCAAGACCAAGGTTGAAATTAAATCAAATTAATTGTTACTTTAGGAATGATCTAAGGTCAACTCTGTATTAAAATATTGAGCTTGGGAAATAATATCTACATGCTGTAAATTAACTTTGAAATACCATATTTTGCTACAATTTCACATATTTTAAATAACAGTCTTTTGTCATATTTTTGGATTATTTCTATGATGTTTAAAGAAAAATAGAAGATTCTTAATCTAATATATTTTTTAGAAGAGGAATAACTGATTTGGACACGTCATATAACTTTCCTCTGCTTATTTTACCCCCTTGTTACCAATTTCCTGGAGTTAAATTGTTATCTCCCCTTGTTGGAACTCTTTTGTATTATTGGGTAAAAAGTGACAGGTATGTCAAT
This sequence comes from Saccostrea cuccullata, assembly GCF_032062105.1. Taxonomy (NCBI): domain Eukaryota; kingdom Metazoa; phylum Mollusca; class Bivalvia; order Ostreida; family Ostreidae; genus Saccostrea; species Saccostrea cuccullata. Next base: position 129,337 of record NW_026927867.1, read on the forward strand.
ATGGACAGAAGAAAATCATGTATGATCATTTTTTCTTCACCTTGGGAGTTATTGTGGAGCATTATTGCATAATGAAAGAGGGAAAACTTATTTTAAGATATTTGAATGTAAAAAATAACAATTTAGCTTGAATTAACAAATACATGTAACAGGCCCATGGAAGCAATTTCAGTGTGGGGGAGGGGGGACAACCTACATTATCAACTATTAAAAAATACAAAGAATTCCATAGAAAGTAAAAAAAAATAATAAAAGGCCATCAGATGTTTTTTTTTTATTTGGGGCATATACATGTAGTAGGTATGTTTTCTATGGGGTTCTGTCCTCGGGGAATCTACGTGTATTTCATGGTAATTAACAGATACAAAATTTTTCTAACAAGTACAATATAATAGGAAAATAAGGAAATTAAATCAAATAATAAGTTAAATAACATATTTTTAATCAAAATATACATTTGATATTTTGTTTAAGGCACCTGGCCCCGTTCAAGTTCAAGATCATTTTTATTCACTCAAACCATGTCAGGTGCATGAGGACAATGAAGAATATTTACAATATATAAATTCAGGTCAGAGGACAAGTATATGATATACATAATCAGAATATGAAAAAGAAAAGAAAAACACTTAAGAAACATGTAATAATGAAATATTAAGCGAGGGATCGAAAAATCATGGAGGAATGACTAACTAAAATCATATATTTCAATATAAACGCACGTAGTTTTCTTAGTGTCTTAGAAACTTGTCTTGTCATCATTTGAGAAAATATAAGAATACAAACAGGTATTTGATTGCATACTCTCAACAAATTCAAAAATAATTTGTAATTTCAATCTACACGTAAATTGTTTAGGTTTCATAAATTTAGTGTGTTTTTGAGTTAACCAAACACCGTCGTTCCTAAAAATATTTTTAATTTTACATTACATACTTTAAACTACTGTGTTACGTAACATTCATATATTGAATGAATGAACTCAGACCTCACATTAAAAATCATCAGCTCGAAAGAAGATGCCACCAATTTAGGTACCCCACCGATATACCGTAGGACCCTCCACGATAAATATTCGCAAAATTATTCGTAGGAGGGTACTACCCCCCCCCCCCCCAAGAAAATATGAGTCGTTACTGCAGCCAAAACTTTGCTAGTTTGCAGTACATAGTGGTAAAAATTTAACACTGACTATAAACATGATAAAAGACTGTGTAGTGGACAGTATATAGGGAACTTATACTGCATCGCCAGTGAGCTAGCTTTTCTGATGATGCGGTAGAGTCTCCCTCCAGGCAAGTTAAGCAACGGCGAGCCTGTTTAACCCTTGGATGGGTGACCCCTTCACGTTGCAAAATATGTGGCAGCGTATTGCCTCTGGGTGTCTGGTGTCCTGCTTCAGGAAGTCTTAGAGCTAGGACTTTCTGTCCATATACAGACTTCGTGTCTGTGGACGGCAGGGGTTGCCGTATCTGAAGTCAGGTTCCGATCTGCTTCAGAAAGCTCTAAGACTAGGACTTTGTGTCCAGGTACGGACTTCGTGTCCGGGAACGGCATTGGTTGCCGTAGCTGAAGAGGCCCAAATACTCAGAGAGAACTCATGCTAAGCTTCGGGTCGAAGCACATGTAGCCGACAGTATATAGGGAATGTATGCTGCCCCGCCATTGATAAGAGTAAACTCCAGCATCTTTCATTTTCTTAAACTCCTTTATGGAGCTTTTTGTATAAATCCACTGTCAGTATTTTCATAAGATTGTACCAATTTAAAATTGGCATAAAGCAAACAACTAGCTGCAGAACTGTAGCTCTCCGAAAAAACATATATTGATAGACCGGAGAGCTACAGTGCCACCCATTGAAAAAACTGTATATTTATTGCGCATAAAAAATGCGCTGTTTCTCGATTATTTCTCCGTGTTCTTAAAACTGTCATCTCAAATTTCACAGGTGCTTGAGGACAGGACACCCCCCCCCCCCTTCGATAGGCTTTTTTTTATCATAAGATATCTTTCATTGCCATATTTGTGATAAGATCTATACCAGCAAATCGAAAAATTACCTAAAACAAACGTTCTATTAAATCTACCCTACATTCTCTATATGAAAATCATATAGAGAGGGTAGATATTATAAAATGTAAGTTTAAGCAAATTTTCTGAATTGATAGGATAGATTATATCACAAATGTGTCATCCATATATAATTTATGTGAAAAAAGTCTAACAGGCCCGGGGGTCTATATTGGGGGGGGGGGGGGGTTCCTGTCCTCAAGCACCTTTGATTTAAACCATGCCGTTAATTTATCAACATGATAAAGGAGTAAGGACTGTATTGAAATCTAGCCTTTTTTGCAATAGAGGTAAGAATTTGGAAGAATTAATCCAGAACCAAGCGCATTTTTTATGCGCAATGAATATACAGGTGGCACTGTAGCCCTCCGGTCTATCAATATATATTTTTTCGGAGAGCTACAGTTCTGCAGCTAGCAAACAACTTACTGAAGGCTCAAATTTTACATGTTCAAGTCTCAAAATTTATATGAATGATACTGAGTCCGTTTGAATTTAAATGCTTGTAATTTCCCTTTTATTAGTTATAAAGAAACTAACTTACAAATGTAAGGAACATATATGTTAATATGATTGTTGAAAAATTGCAAGTAAGCCAATACAATTTATTATGTTCTTTTTTTCATTTCTAAACAATTGGCAAAATGCTAGTCCTCATATTAGGGGTATTTTCTGACAATTTAGTTTTATTTAATTTTTAATTTTAATATTTTTCACTTTTAATTATCATTTCAAAGAAAATTTTTACATGTTTCAATATCTAACAACAATTGTTTATAATTTAAAGTACTATATTTGACTGTAACCCATTTGAGTTTGAGCAATTTTTTCGAAAATTGGCAATTTGTAAATCCCCATATCTCAATTATTTATTATTTCCCAAGCTCAATATTTGGCAAAGATAATGTTTAGAGTTATATTTGAATAATAAAGTCAAAAATATTAATTTCAAAGATTGGTCTTGGAAGATTTGGGGCATTAAATTTGTAATACTTTTGGCAATTCTTGAAAATTGGCATCATGCCAATTTTCAAGAGTTGTCTGCCCTGTGATATATTGCATATTTGATTATGATAAATGTCAATTTTGAAAGAAAATAGCCTTATTTTATTCAAAATACCTTAATGGAAATGCAAGTTTAATTTTGAGTAAAATAAATCAAATGTGAATTTTACCATTTTTCTTGAATTTTTTAAGTGCATTTGCACTTAAGTGTGCAAAAAGGAGGTGGCGCTGCCTACGGCTGCCATGTTGAATGATTGGATTTGTTTTGGTCATTTTTTAACAACATAGTATAAAGTCTAACTACCCTCCAAATTTCATTAAGATATGACAACCTTCGATTTGGACAGTTCTGCATGGTTTTCTCGCGGACTGGCTCTTAAAAACAATTACCTGGTCACGCGTCAAACGCTTTCATGTACCCGCATAGTATACACGCGAGTTAGAAAACTCCAATATGCTTGAATTTTATTTCAAAAAATAATTGAAAGTAGATTATTAAACAAAATAAACTATTTCTTTTCTATCTTCACTGCTGTTTGTTACTTGTAAGTGTAATATTGTCCACGTTATCTGTTGAAAAAAGACCGCGTCCACAGAAATCGGCTCTATTTGCCGTAATTGGAAGGCCGACGATTTAAATTATTTTTTAAGAAATGGAATGTAAGAAAAATATTCAGCACTAATAAACGGCATAGCATAGGTTTTAAAAGATGTTTTATTTTGTACTATGGCTACAATCCACACGATGTTGTACAGAACTTGATGTCAGAATTAATGCTCGAATTTCCTCTAGCGTCTGTATATAATAGTGATCGATTCTGAAAGGAAATCTTTCTAACAATAAAATTTTGTTAACACACGGAGAATCAAAAATATGAAATATTTTGGACAACATTGCTGGCCAGAAAAAAACATACAGATCGCGGTAAATGCATGTTCACATGCACGACGGATAGGTGAATTAATAATTTTTTTATTTCAATATTCAGACTTTTATCTTCAAGTGATTTCTTTTATTGAAGATTAAAAAAAATAAATATTATTGATTTGACGTTTTTACTCGACGTGATTTTTTCTTTTTATCAATTATGTAAGGAAAAATTTTTATAAAACGATATACATGTATCTTATTATTTTTTTTCCTTCAAAACATTACCATAATTACGATAAATGCTTTTAGTTTACAAATAAATTTCATATTAAAATAATTATTTTAAGTTGTTTCACTCAAAACCAGACACAAAACACGTAATGTTGACCCTGATTACCAAACACAGACTTCCTGTGTAATGCTACGTATACACAGATTTTTGACATCTTGGGTATTGGGGGTCTCCAGGTAAATAACACCACTGTTACTTCGACCACTCCCCCTCCTCAGGTAACCGTACGGTAAAAAAATTGGGTCTTTAAAATAGCTTATATTTATCTGTTAATATATATCCACAGGGGCCTGTAACATACTGTTTTTGATTTTACGTAATCACTATATATATACAGAAAAGGATAGTGATTACGTAAAATCAAAAACAGTATGTTAAAGGCCCCTGTGTATATATATCCTCGTGACATTAAACGCTTGTGCACAACATTGCATGATTTTCTTAATTATATAATGCATGTTCAGTATTACATGTATATATAAGCAAAGTACCCCTGGTCCTCTGCGTCAACAAACCGTGGGCTGTATAATTAGGAGGCATTTACATTAAAAGTTTAAAACTGAAGTTTAATGTAATCTACAACTAGATATGCAGTGTAGTTTTAATTTGATAAAAACGCAACAAATATGAGGGGCTCCCTGCTCTCTCTTAGAGGAAAAACTAAACTCCCTCTAGATCCGCCAATACATTTCTTCTCTTTCAGTTTCTTTGAGTTGTAGCGGGAAAATTCTTGGCACATTGTAAAACGTGCATTATCCTCGTCTGCTAAGGGCAAAATCTCGTAATATTCTGTAGCCTGCTAGGTCTTTTGATGAATTTATATTTACCCATATTTTTGAAAATTTTATATATGTACATGTGAACACGTCATTTTAAAATAAATACGTACGACAAATCATGTTTAAATAGAGAAAGTAAAATTGTGCAAAATACATAACGCGGTCTTTGCTTTAGACTAGGCCCAACACATGTCCTATTTTTCTCCGCACCTCAAACATGTCTAAGTTTCTCAATCAGGATTGGATGAAATATTTACCTCCTCATGTTCTTTATAAAAAAAATAATTTTATATGTTTATTGTGCGTTCTTGTTAAACATTTAGACGCTCTTTTTAATATACTATTATATTAATGTTAAATATTTTTATTTAAATTGTTTTAAGTCCGCAGAAACGCACAGCGACTTCAAACTTTCATATCATATAACCGACCGCCTCCTGGCGGCCGGTAATAAACGATGCATCGATCGCAATGCACTTATCAATGTGACGTCATCACGCAAAAATGACGCAGTTTGTACACAGTGAGAGGCTGATCAAGTCGCATTTTGTACAATGAAAAATGTTTTTTGTTCTCTAATAAAATATTATTTGCAATAAAATAAGAAGCCGTTTACTTGGATGCGATGTCTATTTTAGTATTTTATTTATAAATTATACGTGCATTCTCCAGACAAGCGATACTATAGTGTGCTTGTATGCAGATTCATTGAAAAAGTAATAGAAAGACCCTAATAAATCGATTTAGTGCAAGAGAATACCCTGAATGTATCTTGCCAACCTTTTTACACATAAACTCAAGAAGCATTAAGAAGTGCTGCAAACTTCATGAAAATCTGCAAGTAAATTAAATATACCTATATTTAATGTAGCTGAGCAGCAAAATATTCAACCTGCCATCTAACAAAGTAAAGTTTAGCAATTAAATAGTGAAATCTTCATAGGTTCGCAGCACTTTTCACAAAGTACATATAGTGTTGAAAAGGATTACAAAATAAACTAAGATTTTTAACTTGGTTATGCCCGTGCAATATTGAAATTTATAGATGACATCTAAACTGCAAGTATAATTGCGAAAGTCCTGTGACGTCGACATCACACAACAAGTCTAAATAAAAAATCTAAATGTCCCAAACATGTAGATTTAAACCACAATACATTTTTTGGATATCAGTGAATTCCTAAAAAGAATCGCCTATCCTAATAAAGTATTATTTTTTATCTTAAAAAATCGACGATATTTCCATTTGTAACCTTAACTGTGCTGCGTAAGAATAGATTATTGAAAAGACCTTTTTGATTCTTTCCGAGCACCGACGAACAACCCCTGCATTACCAATATATACAAAACAGATATCTGGTGAAGGTATCCTCTGACTTAAGTTTAGTGATCATTGGTTCTATTGACCTTGTTATCTCCATATATTCAACATCTTAATTTTCACCTTGAAATTAAAATTAAATACAGAATGTCTTACAGTTTCGAGTTATGCTGTTGCCAATGTGAAGTCCATTCTTAGATTCTGAATTGAAACCCCGACCCCAACAGGAAAAAAAGATTCGAAAAAGCTATTAAATGTATTAGCATATAGGTCAAGGTCACAAGGTGATTGTCCTTGGTATTACTTGGAAGAACTTGATTAGTGGAGTATGTATACCAAATATAAAGTCTTTACTCTGATGGTTCAGAGGTTATGGTTAAGGTTTAAAAAAGCTATTATTAGCTTATACTATACTGTGGTTTCATCAATTTTCATTGGCATTAATTTTCGTGGATTTTGTAAAACAGACAGTTTCGAGGATACGTAATTTCGTGTACAAAAGCATTTCTTCACAAATGAATGTCATATTTCGTAATTCGATGAACATTTGAATTTGTGGATCTGCTCAACAACGAAATCCACGAAAATTAGTGCTCAACGAATATTGATGAAAGCACAGCTGGCCACAATCAGTGGTCATTGACATTGGAGTCATTTAAAGAGCTTAATGGGTTAAGTACGCATACCAAATATGAAGTTTTATCTTTCATAGTTCAAAAGTTATGGTGAAGGTAAAAGTTTGCAGGAAAAAAAAATTTTTAGCATTTTGATCAAAGTCAAGGTTACAAGGTCATTGGCATTGGTAAAATTGAAAGAATTTAATTTGTAGAGTATGCCTGAAGTCCCTATTTTTATCGGTTCAAAAGTTATGGCGAAGGTTAAACTTTGCTGGCGAAACAAAAGCTATTTTAAGCCTACAGGTCACGTTCAAGGTCACTCGGTCATTAAAATTGGTGTCATTTGAAAGAGGTTTGCAAGAGGAGTAGGCATACTAAATAAGAAGTCTCTATCTTTCATGGTTCAAAAGTTATGGCGAAGGTCAGAGTTTGCAGACAAAAAGACAAACAGACAGACAGAAATGCAGACAGACAGACAGGACAAAAAATTATGTCACGGATCTATCGATCCCGGCGCATTCCAATAATCAAGCATATTGCAATATATACACAAATAACACTTAACTAATAGTCAAACATCTTTTCCTGTATTTTATTTGGCCACAGCGTTAGCTCACCAATCTTTTAAAAAGATAAGCCGGATGCATATATTTTACAAAATATCGTTCAATCTTTAAACGGGCTATATGTTTTTATTGAGGAAACATTTAATTATCAAATTTTAACTAAAAAGTGGTGAACAGGTAAAAAAAACAATTTTTGCAGCTTGAAGTTCATGACTGTACATGTATTTAGACTAAAGCATTTTCCCTAGATATCGATGGATGAGCTAGCTTCTTTTTCGAGCAAGCACTTACTGCAACAAAAAACCTTGGATTAAAAGGTTTCAGACGAAAATTATTCTCTACCACTATCAATTATACAGTATGTAACTACATCATTGTATCATGCTTTGCATTATTTATTTATATTCAGTTTATATGTGTGACATTTTAAAAAAGATATACACATGTAGGTTAAATGTTATAATTTATGGTGATCCATGACTTTTTTTTATATATCTTTCTGTTAATTTATGATGACAAAGTACCTGTGTTGTTTACATAATCGCTTCAACGTTTCAAAAATCGATGTTGAAACCCTGTTATTCTCCTTTATTGCTCTAGTGGTTTAAACTTAAGTCTTGATAACGCAAGGGTAGTATGAAAGGGTAAAATGAAATTCAAATAAAATGACCTTTTCTATATATTTACATTAATTTTCTATTATTACTGTGTAATATTTAATTATTTAAAGCTTTACATTTCTTGTTTGTTTAATGGATGTTAAATTTACAAATTAGAAAAAAAAATAAAAGAAAGCCTTGTTTAATGTAACCTTTTTTTTTTAAATTAAAGTTGAAGGTCAAGTTGTCTGGATCAATTTCTGGATAGTAGGTATTAAATTGATTTTTATTTATGATCAAATATCGAATAACTACATAAATTACTCATATTTAAATGATTTAAATGCATTTCACTCTCTTGTGTAGGAAGGCTGCACAATACCCAAACGTTGAAATTTAATATATGTATATTACCGGTACATTTAAAACCATACGAAAAAGTAACTTTTTTTTAAAATCCAAATGAAAATTCTTAATAATGTATAAAACTATATTCCTCAAATTTGGTGTTTATGATTTCCCAAATATGAAATTTTTTTAACGTTTTATATACACCGGGTTAAAATCCAACAATTTGAAAAATAGCGGCTGTGTTGAAACAGGCAGTGTAATGGACTATGATCAAATGTTTTGATTCTGAATTCACTCTTACAGAAAAGTTCAAGTCAAAAATGTTTGGTAGACAAGGAAATGTTTTCTGGCCCTTAGTATTTAAGTACTAAAAGGTAACTGAAAAGCTCTCTCTAGACAAGTGAACAACGGAAAATAAAAAAGACAAGACTAAGAATTGGACAAGAGTAACACTGTGCAACTCCATTTGAAACGACAGACAAAAGGTCTGTTGAAATATATGTTCTTCAGATTATTATTATTATTTCATACCTGTACTTCCATACAATTTGTTTACATATTTAAATGTTGATCATATCAAAGGATTTAAGATATTCACATTGTATCTATAAGTGTTTTGTTTAATTAATGAATTTGAATCTGTAAATTGGAATGGTTTCTTCAATAATTTGAATCTTTGACATTTGTCTTTTTGACGTTACAGATTGCTCCGGATGTAAGAGAACGATATCACTTAAAATCTTATCACTCAGATTGTTTTCAGTAAATATTATAAAACCCCTGCCAAGAACACGTTTAATCCACCCAGAAAATTTTATAAAGATACATTATTTTTAGAAGATATGAACTCACTCTCCGAAATTTTGGCACAAACCTCGTACAATACAATTATACAACATTTAATTTAATTTAATGAATGAAGTAAATACTTTAAAGACAACTGAACATCTAACAGTTATTACAAGTTTTAGGTACCATATGTTTTCAAGATAAGTAAACAAAAACACAGTAGGTTGGATAATAAATCTATTCAAGAGATTTATAGGGAAAAACTAATAATAGTCCAGTGTGAAAACTCGCATGTTACTTAATATAATGAAAAAGTCTCTGACAGGTAACGGAAAGGTCATTAAAAGATTTCTGAAATTGACCGCTGAAGGATGACTGAAAGGTATTTGATTGAACGGTATCTGAATAGCACTGAAATGTTTCTGCCATTCAGTGATTGAATGACAACCGAAAACTCACTAAATACCACCTTTCAATTTTAACCGAAAGGTCTGTCTTCTTTTGTGAAATAACGAATATAACAATTGAATGAATAGATTTTAATGCAGAAATGACTTATCGAGGCTTTGGTTACGTGGTGGATTCCTGTCCTACCAATGAGACAGAGTTTATCTCAGCTGCTACCAGACTGAACTGTGGAGTGGACCAGTATGGACGTAATCAGTACACGTGCGTCCCCAATAAGGACACATCAGCTCTTGTAGAATTCTGCTATAGCAAAATCGTCGGGTTTTATCAAAAGGGTACAGGGAAGTATTCGTTATTTACTACTGTTTTGACAACATGGTACAAAATTTTAAAGTCTCTATTCTCCACTTAATTTTTTTTCTAAATGTTGTTAAAAAAATATTTTAGCTTTATAGGTTAAAACTCATTTAATTCAAAATTATTATATTTACGTATATATTGATAAAAAGCTGGGTGATACTAGAATAAAATCTCTTACTGAGATAATTGAAATACTCTATCATATACATCCATTTATTTTTTTAATAAGGACATTGCTTGCTGACTATTGGAAACGGAGCCTTAGATCAAATCAGTTGTCATCACTTTAAAAGCGGTTGTCCAGAAGAAAATTTCCGAGGAACTGACCTATACAAATGTCCGTTTTTTTTAATTATCTTTGAAGCAAATTTCGAATGTTATCTTGTTCATTAAGGATAATGATTTTCTCTTTTTTTATTTAGTTTCAGCTTGTAGTAGAATCAACACAGAAAAGCAGTGTTTTAAAGCTGATCCATCATGTCAAAACACGTAAGCTTTTATTTATATTTTCTTTTGGTAATTAATGTTTCCAATACTTTTTTGAGATAATATTTTTTTTATTTATTACTTAATTATTACTTCCTAAATGTCATCTTAACAAAACATAATGATATGTGATTATACTGATGATGAAATATCCATTAAAAAATACAAATCAGAAACAACGGAAATACGAACATCGAACATATCATATGATAGAAATGCCATAAAGCTGTGAGAATCCCAAACCGGTTAAAAGGGTCGTTTGCTCCTTGTCATGATCGAGAAATGCCGGAATAATCCTTTGACAATCTATTATGTAGATACCAGGAATTCCCTAAAAAGGAGTATGAAAAACTTCAGTCAGCTAGCATATGATTAAGTCATAGGTTGCATTTGCTGACAAGGGCACCAATCGACCTTAAAACTTACAAAACTGTTATTGTACATTGGACCTTCAGATAACCGGACGTCAGATATCCGTATGCTTCAGCATTTGTCAACGTCATTTTGTCTTATTAAACTGGTAATTCAGTTACCCGGACGTTTCACATATCCGTACAGATTGATTAAAGGCACCAAAGCGTCTGGATAAATGAAGTTCTACAGTATGTACATGTGTTATTAATTACGTGTACATGTTGGATTTATAATATGAGTAATGATTGTTAGCATTTTTATATATTACTTACATTCGTAATTTTTAAATGAACAGTGTACATGCGTAATTTGTTAACTGTTCTCAAAATTTTAAGTGAGCTTTTCTGATCAAATTTTTTCCGTTTTATGTTGTCATCGTCGTTACATGTAACTTTTTACATTTTCAACTTCTTCTCCAGAACCAATGGACCAATTTCACTTATCTTGGCACAGTGTATCCTTAAGTGAAGGGCATTCGAGTTTGTTCAAATGAAGGGCTTTGCCCTTATCATTTAAGGGGAAATGATTGAGAAATAGAGAAAATTTGCTTAGAAGTATATAGGAAAATTTTTTAAACATCATCTCAGGAACCATTGTGCCAGGAAAGATGAAACTTATAGGAAAATATCCTCAGGTATTGTAGATTTGGTTTTGTTCAAATCATGACTCCCATGGGTAGGGCGGGGCAACAATGGCTGATCAAAGTTTTACTTATAAATATATAGGAAAATTCTTTAAAAAATTATTCGTCTCAAGAATAGCAAAGGCACGAATGATCATAATTACTGAGTATATCAAAGCATCTGCAGGTAGTGTAAATTCAGGTTTGTTCAAAAAATGACCCTGGGGGTAGGGCGGGGCCACTATGGCCGATCAATGTTGTAATTAAAATATATAGGATTTTTAAAAAAAAATCTTCTTCTTAAACACAAGGTCAAGATATAGTAAATGAAGGGTGCCTAAAGATTTATTAAACTTGAGAAATATATTCCTTTATTGATGCTTTACAATTTTAGCTTGGTCAAATAAGGTGTTTCGGGTCATAATTTGTAGGTAAACAACATGAAAAACTGTATTTTAATCTGTCATTTTCAATGAAAAATTAAGAAAAACAGTCATGAATATGGGAGTTTTTTCGTATTCGGCAAAGGAAATGCATCCAGATTGCCTACAGTCTCTCAGAAAACGGTAGTTAGTATTTTCATGGCCTCTTCTTTAAATCAATATCAAATTTAATATAGGTATCCGGTTTACTTTTGGTATGATTTCGAATTGAATGACATGAAAATACCCTGTTTTCTACATAATTCTGCTAAAGCCGTAAAGTACGGGAAAAAGAAAGTTTAAATTGATTAAGACGTCATGGATCTAACACCAAAAAATTAGTCTCAAGTTATTTACTAGATCTTGACCTTAAGAATAGGAAAGGTATGAATGATCATCTTGACCTTAAGAATAGCAAAGGTATGAATGATCATATCTATATGCAGGCACCCTCAGATAGTGGACATTCAATTTTGTCAAGTCATGACCCCTTGGGGTAGGGCGGGGCCACATCATGGAATCCAAGTTGTACATAGAAACATGTAAAAAAAAATCTTTAAAAATCTTCTTTTCAAGAATAGCAAACCGTTATACCTATTCATATGGAAGGATTCTGAGATAGTGAAGATTCAATTTTATTCAAGTCATGACCCCCAGAGTAGGGCGGGATAGAAGAAACAGCTTGTGGCAATACTGTTTTAAATGAAATGAATAGAATGGGATAAAAATATATTTTACATATAAAAAAATGTTCACACGCAAAACTGGTTATTTGTGAAAATATTTCGTGATCGTGAGAAAGTGAGAAAGGTGGGTGAGGGGGATATTTACAACAGTATGCATCCCTGATAAATTATCCATGATTATTGATACCTTTAGACCTTAAAATAGAGACTGTTACTATTTCTTTACTATGTACCTTCGTAACAAAGACCTAACAACCTCATAGATGATGACAAGAGAAATGACGTCACACAGTTCACAATATACATCGAAGGTATATTTTAAATTCACTCTGAAAAAGTTGGGAATTTTATTGCAATTTGATTTCTTTCTTTTTAAAAAAATAGGCTTATTTAAACTTTTGTAGACAAGTTACGTGATGTTTTTGTGATTACGGATGTCTTATATTAAGGCTCGACATGCCATACATAACCCCCCCCCCGGAAAACTGGCTCTAGAGTAGGACCCCCATGGAAATCTGGTGCTGGAGTAGGATTTCCCTTACGGAAATCCCACACCATTAACTATAGTAAGCTCTATAGTAAGCTCTTGATAACAATACCTTAGTTTAAAATTATTTTATGCTTGTGCAGTCAATAGACCAGAGGAGCAATGAACGGCTCAGTGTGTTCTATTGCCCGAGGTCAAGGGGGAAAATATTGTCTATTGACTGCTCAAGCATTAAATCATTGTTTTATTACCTAATTTTATATTCCGTATATAAGTGTTCACATTTGTATATTATAGAAGTGTCTCGTGTCATTATGAATTCAAATCATTGTAAAATTAATACCTACATGTAGATCTATATGTATTCTCTTTAGAGAAGTGGACAGGTTTTTGCCTACATCCTCTAGGCGAAAGCCTTCCTCTTCCCTATACAGAGAATAGTATATATGGTGCATCTGTAATATTAATTTAAAATTGATTCACTCATATGGAGACACTACCACTTGCCCGTGAAAAACTGTAAATCTTGTCATATACTCGGCAGTTAGGGCTATTAAGCAGGGGGTGATCTTTTTCAAGTCATCAGTGCACCTACTGCGACACAAGACACCGCTTAAATAAATACGGTCTCATCCGAAGGACCGGTCTCCACGTCCCACCGATTGACAGTGTATTAATAAAAGTAACTCTCTTTAAATAAAATATATCCTACAATTGAAATCATACATTTATTTGAAAAAAAAATGTCCAAATATTACAAAATGATTGTTTACCATGTCTGTGCAATGTTACAAACAACTAAATTCGAAATCTGTATGGGTTTTTCTCCAAAAAGCGTAGCCTGTCAATAGATCGACGACAATCGACCTGTCAATAGATCGCAGTTTATTGGCTGGCAGTCAATAGATCGGTTAGAAAAGATAATAAAAACTGTAAACGCAGACAGAATAGACAAAAATCTGTAATCTCTACTAAAACAACAAAATTCATTTGTTTAGGTTGAACACAAAGACCAGTTTTGAAGATCAAGAATCAGGAGATGTTGGGACAATCATTGGAATTATCCTTTGTGTACTACTTCTACTGTCCTTTAGTTTTTGCCCTTATATTCTGGAAAAGGAGGAAAAGAAGGAAATCAAGAAGATACCAAAAAATTCCATTGATCATAAGTAAGTCGTTAATATCTCGAGGATCTAATTTCAGTTTACGGTTATTATTTTCCACGTTTTCCATTTGTTTTGATGTAAGAATCTTTTCTGCTTATTCTAGGATCCAATTCGAAAGATAACACCCAATCCTCATTACAAATGGCCATTTTTTTTCACCTTTTCCAAAATTTCACCATAAATTTATTCACAACTCATTTTTTTAGAATCAACATAAAAGTATTTCTCGCATTACTTTATCTATAGATATAACATTAGTATCATATCAGTGAATAAAATTTCAAATTTAGAGATGATACTGATCAATCATATTCTGAATATATGATTCCAATTTTTAACTCACCTGATCCGAAGGCTCAAGTGAGTTTTTCTGTTCACATATTGTCCTTCGTCCGTCTGTAAACTTTTCAAATTTTCGATTTCTTCTCAAGAAGCACTGGATCAATTTCAACCACACTTGAAACGAGGTATCCTTGGGGAATTTAAATTTGTTCAAAGGAAGAGCCAAGCCTCATTCCAAAAGGAGATAATTTATAGTTACTGAAAAGTCAATGGTAATTTTCAAAAATCTTCTTCTCAAGAACCACTCGACCAGGAAAGATGAGACTTATGTGGAAACATCCTCAGGTAGTGTAGATTTATGTTTGTTCAAATTTTGACCCCTGGGGGTAGGGCGGGCCACTATGTTCGATTAAAGTTTTACACAGTAATATACAGGATTTTTATTTAAAATCTTCATCTCAAGAATAACAAAGCTTTGACTTATCCTATTTATATTGAGGCATCCACAGGTAGTGTAGATTCAAATTTGTTAAAATTATGACCCTGGGGGTAAGGCAGGGCCACAGTGGCGAAACAAAGTTTTACATAGAAATATTTAAGAAAATTCTTTTAAAGTCTTCTTCTTAAGAAAGGCAAAGCCATAATTGATCACATTTATATGGAAGGATCCTCACGTAGTCTAGATTCAGATTTGTTCAAATTATGACTCACGGGGGTAGGTGGGGCAAAAATGGTCAATAGAAGTTTTACATAGAATATATATAAATTTTAGGGAAATTCTTTAAATTTCTTCTCAAAAATAGCAAAGTCATAATTGATCCTTGGAAATCTTTTGGTTTTAAACTTTTCCATTATTAAACTAATTTCTACTTTTTCCTATTCACAAGTCGCCCGCGTTGCGCAGTGGTTAAAGCATTCTCTAGTTTCACGAAGTAAGGGGTCAATCCTTACGTCGCGGGTTCGAATCCTACTGTGGGACGTTAGGTCCGGTCTTTTGGATGAGACCGTATTAACCGAGGTCCCCTGTCGCAGTAGGTGCTGGCACGAAAAAGATCCCTCACTGCTCGAAAGCCCTGAGTGCCGAGCATAGGACAAAATTTGTAGCCCTCCACCGCTAGTGGTGGCGTCTCCATATGAGTGAAAAATTCTCGAGAGGGACGTTAAACAACATCCAATCAATTAATCAATCCCATTCACAATGCTCGGGTGAGCGATGTGGCCAATGGGTCTTTTTGGGGTGTTTGTTTTGGTAACGGATGAAAGAAAGTCTTTGACAATAGTTAAAACTTTTGAAAATATCGGTAACGAAATCGAATATATCATAAATTCCCCTCCCCTAATAAAACAATTAAATAGGATAAAAACAGCAAACTAACAAACAAAAACAACAACACAACATTGAGGCCCAGTATTCATTAATATATGTATTGCTTTCTAAGTATTGCTTCATTTTTTTTTATTGTAGATCGTATTGTTGGTGAATATAGTGTGTGGAAAACACCCATTTCTGGTAAATTACTGATATTTTATTTTAGTAACGGAATGACTAATTAATGGGGGTATGGACAGGTTCATAAATAATTAAATAATCAATATCATAAATCTATTAATATTGCTATAGCATTTCGTTCAAAATTATCATAAAATAAGAACTTCTTGTATCTAGTAAGTGTAAAGCTACTAATTCTTGGATGCATTTGACTCATTCGAGGGTTGTCCTAGAAAAAGGCGAACATTTTCAATATCTTTTGTTTCATTAAGACTGTTAATTAAAAAATGGCATGGATCATCATCAACATTCTTTGAATGATGTCCGGAAATTCCAATGAAATATCTCGGTTAATAAAACTTTCCTCTCAGTTAAATGAATCTAACGAATAAGCTGTCGACGTAACAGTGACGACATCAAAAAACGCAAGTGAGTTAAGGCTACAAACGGAGGTTTCTCTACAAAATATCTTATTTAATTCCATAATTGCTCTACCTACTGCACAGAAATTGTAAAGACTTGTTTTCTTATACATTTGTAGTACTCACGACATGCAATAGCCAGTACACATTATGACGTCATATTATGACGTCATCAAGCTCTACTACACAAGTTTATAAGAAACATCAACAAAATCGCTTCGGCGCAAGGGCGTACCTTACATTGTTTTACAAAAACAAGGTATAAAAAGACGCAGGATATTCCAAGGATTTAAGATATTGCTGCACAAATGTCGGCATTACAATTGTTTAGTTACTATTCGTGCAATTTTAAGTTAAAACAGGGTAAAAATGCACAGTCCAGTGTAAGTTTCCTTAAATTGTCATCAATTGAGAAAATCTATAGATTTGTGCAGCAATTTTATTATTTTTTTATAATATTGTCATTTATATTATACATTGTTTATTTTAAATTAGATTGGACATGCCCTTGCGCCGACGTGATTTTGTTGATATGATTTATTACCTTGAATGGGAGAGAACAATGACGTCATAATATGACGTCATAATGTGCACTTGCATTAATAAACTGTGGGTTCTTAGTATACATAAGAAAATCAATATGAACTTTCTCTGTACATAAATTATACAACTTATGGATTTTTATCAGCTCATTTGCATAGAAATATCCATATCTAGCCTTAACTCACTTGCGAAATATCCTTAAGTATTTGTAAATTTATGAAACTTTACCTCCAAATAATTCATTTAAGCATACATTCGGCACTGTATTTTGTTTTAATTTACATGTAGTTATCAAGCTATAATCTCAAATACTAGAACCAAAAGATTACAGAATTGATTCTTTTAATACAAAGTTTCACAATCCCAATCCTAAACCTAACTGATCACATTTTTACAGCGGTTTCACGTAGACCTATGACGCAGACGTCCCGCTCTTGTCTTTTAATTCTTTATTTATTCCCTTCTTTCGGATAACAAGCCAAATTACCCTCCAACAATTTCAACTGGAGATGAACCTGTTAACCATAGCTAGTTTTGTATCTTTTCATCGTTAACACCCATTCTCCTTGTGTAGAGAAATCATACCCCGCTCAACATAGTGTTTCTTGATAAAGAAACAAAGTTGTTCAAAATGTCAAGCTTAAGGTATACCTTTACTCAGATGATTAAAAATTTCACTGGTAAGAACGAAGAACCACCTATTTCACATTGTACACCTATGATTCTTGTCTTAAATTCCAATTTCAATTAACTAGGTCAATGGCGTCATCTTCATGCTAGGGGCTCCTGAGTATTTCTCGGGAAATACCTCAATTTTTCACACTATGACCATTTTTTCTTGACCCACAAAATATTACAAGCAACATAATTCTTTAAAAAATGAAATATCATAGCAATGGAATAAAGTTGCTTCATATTAAGAAATAAGTAGAGTTTGGGCCTAAAACGTGATAATTATTACAGTCCGAATTTCCTCTGTCATATTTATATTTTTCCCTGTTTTTAATCAAATATTGCAAAAATCTGACTGATAAGAACTATAAATTATTTATAGCCTCAGGTTACTTTTTTTCCTTTCTGGTGCCAAGTTACGGACAAATTTCTGATTTTAAATTGACATTTTGTTCGCGGATAATCTAAAGAACGGTAAAAGATATCACTGTGAAACTTTTAGGGATTATAGATCGTGATAATTACTATCCAAGACGCGATCTTTTGTACGTCGTCTCTACTTCCTGTCGTAATGGCATGCAAAGAAAAAAGTCAAATTTTTAAACTTTTTTGTTTTTCAATATTTTCAAATCATATTAGTATGGTTGATAGGAACATTTCTCATTAGGCTGAATATATAATTTGTTTGTAAATTGATGGATTCGCACTCGAGATATTAACATTCAAAAGTCTGAAGCGGGATCTTAATGGCGGCGGTCTCTGTCAATTCCGACATTTCGCAATAGGGGTTTACAGAGGCAGCTGAGCGTTTGCTTGAACGAAAGTAACATAAGGAGCAATGAAATGTATAGGGACACTTGGATTGTCACGTCGTAGGTTCGTTGCAATTCTGTGTCAAACTACATTTATTATCCAAGGTCTACTTACAAGTCTTCTTTAATTGGTTTTGGTTGTTTCCCAAAGTAGAAATAGAAAAGAATTAATGTACAAATGAAGTACAATATCTATATCTTTTGTTTTGCATCACAGTAACACATAGCTTAAATCATAGTTATAATTAATAGATTTTCAAGAATGTAGTAAGTAAAAAACGTGACCACTGTTTTCCCATGCACACTTGTGTCATATAAAATCAATAGAAAGGACAACTGTTACAATAAGAAAATATTTTATTTTTAAAGATAACAGTTTTTCAAAGACCGTTTAATTGAACTATATAAACATTTTATTTTCTCAATGCAAGTTATTGAACATAATGGAATCTTATTTCTTGACCCTCGTAGAGCGATCGAGGCATTTTTTTTCGGTGAAACATACCACCATTTTCATGAAAGTGTAAGTAATCAGAATAGTCAACTTTCGTGATTGAAAATTGAAAAATTAACCATTCATAGCTGTTTCACTGCTTTAGTGTTATTTGCCTATATACGATATGTTACTTGTATGTGTTATACTTTCCACACCTCAAAATTAAGGCGATAAGAACGCTCTTTTGTTATTTGATTGAAGCTATCTCACCTATTTAAATGAACATTCCAAGAGAAATTCGCTAAGATTTACTCGTTGCGTTTGGCGCGAAATTATGAATAGTGACCATTCTTTCATAATTCCAAGACAGATTAACTGTTGCAGAATTATATGTACATACAAGTGAAGTAAGAGTAGTTGTTCAAATAGCGTAATCGATAAGCGTATTGGATTTGCACGCTAGTGACCCGTTTCAATTACCAGTGTGTCCAAAATATGTTTAATCCATTTTCAGCTCGATTTTATGGGTTATTTTTCGGAATCGGACGGAAGACCTACTCGTTGCTCGCAACGAGATCGTTTCTAGTTATTATTATTATTCTTTTTTTTTCTTATTTGTTCTCCGGTACTTTTTTGTCCGGAAGTGTTCTCAGAAACTGTTCACCCAACTGACCTAAAACCTTTTTAGGGTTAATGGGTGTGTAGTGTAGGTGTGCGGAACGAAGGTCATTTTGCGCACATACGCATGCACGTGCGTGCGCGTGCAACACGTGAAATGACTTATATACTTAATATAGCTATAACTTTTACATTTTTTAATGAAATCATTTGAAACTCATTATATAAAGATATATCAATAGTGTAGATAATGTGACACTGTCAAATTAGCACGAACTCACGCGCATGCACGTGCGCTTCGTTCTGATTGGCTAAAACAAAAATCTCAGTATCTTCTCTGTTTTTTGACCAAATGCTTTGAAATTTAAAACATAGTCATGAATTAGGATATCCTACAACACGATACAGAAAAAATTTCATGAAATCACGCGCATGCACGTGTTCTGCAATCTGATTGGCTGACACTTTAAATGACTATATCGCCTTTGTTTTTTGACAAAATGCTTTGAAATTTAAAACATTGTCATACATTAGGATGTCCTGCAATATGATATACAAAAACTTTCAAGAAATTACGCGCATGCACGTGTGCTGCGATCTGATTGGCTTAAACTTTAAATGACTATATCTCCTTTGTTTTTTACGAATTTTTTTTGAAATTTAAAACATAGTCATTCATTAGGATTTCCTACAATGCGATATAGAAAAAAAATCATGAAATCACGCGCATGCACGTGTGCTGCAATCTGATTGGCTGAAACTTGAAATGGCTATAACTCCCTTGTTTTTCAACCAAACAGGATGGGATTCGGAGCATAGATAAATATAAGGGACTCCTACAAGAAGATTTGGTCATCATGCACGTGCGTGCACGTGCATTTGGAACGAATGAAATTAGAAATCGCTTGAATGATTGATTTTTAATACTTTTGGACTGAATGCTTTCATATATAGTATATTACAGGGAATACGGCACTAAAAGGGAGTTGGGGAGCGTTTGGGGAACATCTGTAACGGTTCCCGTTACAATTAGCACTAGTTATGAAATTATTTAATAAAAGAAAAAAAAGAAATAACATCTCTTCAAACGTTCTGAATGTTTCATCCTTATTATATCCTTTTACAACCCAAAGAATAATAATAAAAAAAAATGTATCCCGATCGTTCGAGATTCATATTTTTTATTTAACAAGAACATGTACTTTTGTTTCCATTATCATAACAAATAAATCAGCCGTCGTCAAATGTACAAATGAGATTTTATCAAAATTTTCATTTTATACATAGAAATCTCATCTCTTTCCAATGATTTTAAAAAATGTTACACTTGAATATTTTATGTATAAGACCCGGAAGATAATAACAAGAGCGTTTTTGTAAGTGTATTCACTCTTGATTTTAATTAATTACTTTTACATGCAGTTCTGAATTTTTCTTGTTTTGGTAATCTTTGTCTATCTTATAAGTGTTTTTCTCTCTCTTATTCTCTCTCTATATATTCCCTTTTCCAGCCTTGTATTGTTGAAAATAAATTGATCTTTTGCAAATGGCATTTACTTTATTGGATTTAAAATAAATTAAAAATTGTACTAACAAATGATAATCGGTAGGTAAGGTTAATCGTATATTGAAATTGAATTTTGACGTTTATTCATTGGGTCTTTTTGAGAGCAATATCTCCTGATTGTAAGTAAAAAAAGGTGGGGGTTTATAGGAACGTATAAATATATGTATTAAATAAGGACCCTTTTTAAATAAACTAAAAATTATGATTACTACACTATTTTTAGATGATCTCACACTTGTAATTCTACAAAATGTTGTTTAAAAATCATTGTATCTGCATTTATGCTCCTTGTTTACACAGGCGGAACACGTAGTTAGGCTTCTGATAATATATTTATTATTACATTGTAGCTGTGTCCTGCATTGAGGTTTGCGTAACGTCAATTACATTTTATTATATCAGTGACAAATGTCTGTTAAAAAATCTACATTTTCCATTTAATAAAATTGTAAGAATATTTAAGCTGCAATATTGTTGAAATATTTGCAGTGAATAATAATTAAAAAAAAAAGTCATATAATCTTATCTTAGTCGATTCCTTCCGTCCTAATTATTCAAAAACACTTATTTTATGAGAGTGACGTCACTTGAGATTGTTTCAAATAAACATGAGAACATATTTCTTTCAATTTTAAAGGATTTTTTGCTAATTGGATGTCTTTTATATTCTAAAATACTTTAAATAGCTTCTGCGGTATATCTCTTTACTTTTGTTTGACCTATTTATATCAAACAAGGCATATAATCCACTTCCCGCTGTCAACCAGGAAGTTGAATGACGCCTGATATTTTATTCAAAATACACGAAAATGTGGTTGGAAGTGATCTTATTGAATTTTCTAATAAGCATTTTCCCGGAGATCTCAGGTTTTGGTGAGTGTATCATTTTCTTCCTTGAAGTTCTCTAATGTAATTAGCAGAAATATGCTGTTTGTGAATTATCGTTAATTTTAACAATAACGTTTTATATCCATTATTAAAAAGCGTAATGGTGACTGTTTATTATAATTGGACTTAAAATGAAATAGTCTCATAACGAAACGAATTTACAGTTAATTTAGCCCATACACCTGGGCAAAAACTACAGGGAACTGCATCTTGGAATGTTGATGCTCATCCCAGTGCCGGGGGTGCTGACAAGGTGGTGGATGGTGATACGAGACAGGGCTATCTTCCTACCTGTGCAATTGCTGACTACGGTGCCTACACTTATAAATCAGTTTGGTGGAAAGTGTGGTTAGACAGAAAATTCAATATAGCTTATTTGGAAGTCTATCTGCGTTCAGGCAGTAAGTATTATTAGGATTTTATTGCATATTATGCTGTAATATGCTTAAAATGTATACTTGTATAGTTACAAGGCTTTCCGTCTTAAAAAGTAATCATTGAAATAAAAGATACCACAAGAGTTTGAAACTTTACTTTCATATTTAGATATTTTACTTGAACAAGATATGAATAATAATTTAAAAACCTTCCTGCATGATAAACATGCTGACTTTTCCGTGTCAACTTCCTTTCTATTTCATTAATATACCTTCAACACATGCATGCGATGTTTATATACCCCAGTTGATTCGATATAGAAGAGAATACTCTACACATGGACAATTTCTAAGAAAAGGTAAATAATTGACGAACAAGTTCCTGAAACAAGATTATCAATTGTCTTTTTTTTTAAGTGCCCATTTCGTAAGGTCTATATAATCGACAAAATGCCTTTGTCAGTTTAGTGAAAAGCTTCAGGATGTTTTTCATGCTAATCCGATTTGTAAACATAGAATTACCGACGGGTTTTTCCATCATTTTCAAATAATTACAAGGAGTACACAGCGGGTGTTACCGGTCGGCAGGTGATACCCAACCAACCATTGACGTGATACAACCTCAAATGTTTGGAGCTCAATATTTATACCCCCACTCTTGAAAAGTGGTATATAGTAGTCGGTATGTCCGTCCGTCCATCCCTCTGTACGTCTAGCTGTCCGTACGTCCGTCTGTCTGTTACGCTTTTGGGTACTCATCTCTTATCCGCAGTCCCTCTTATACCAATGAGTGAAATTTAATGAAACTTTCACAGAATCTTCATTACTTATTGCCACTGTGGACCTTCCATTTTACTTTTTAATCTGACACATACTTTGGGTTTCCTGACCACAGCAAAACATGGACGTTGAAATTATAACAATATGGGAGGCGGGTATATCATCTAGTAAGCTCATTGCTCACAATACCTCTAGATGTTCTCAGATTTTATTTGACTTCTGAGCTTGAATACAGTTCACAATATCCATATATTTCACTATTAATTAAGTCAAAGTAAAGAAAAAAAAATCAACATTTCAAATAGTAAAGAAGACATTCCTAAATGCATATTCATTGGATATAGATACTGAACTATACTGAATTGCAGAAGACAAGCAACGATGCGTCTTTTCAAAAGATGGCCTTAGGTGTTAAGCAGGTGATTTTCACTGCATTTCTTGGAAGTAATATTGTACATTATAATTTTTGGAGCGCTCGATCGGCATTGTAAGTGAAGGGCACACAATTAAGGACACTCGCTGCTTAATGGACCTAAGTGCCGAGTAAAGGTCTACGAAGGTTGATCCAGGAGTGCGTAGAATGTCATTATATTTTATCTATTTATCTATTTTTAAGTGTTTTTGTCAGAGAATTACAAAATGAGAATATAGACACTTATAACTATTGAACATTGAAAATAAAAGAATTTTTTTCCTGCAGCTACGCCTTGCATTGACCAAATAAAGGTACCTTAATAAAGTAGAGCTTTACTCGGTCAATGTCATAAAAAGCCACCGTTCATGGTAGCTCAGTCGGTAGAGCGCTAGCTCTGTGATCGGGAGGTCGTGAGTTCGTATCTCGGCCGCAACTGTTCCTTCGCCATGCGCTCGGCACTTTGATGTGAAAGTTGCGGGTCCTTCGGATGAGACCTAAAAAACAGGCCCCGTGTAAACGGCAGGCGTTGGCACGAAAAAGATCCCTCACTGCTCAATGACCCTGAGTGCCGAGTAAAGGTCAAAATTTGAAGCCCTTCACCGGCATACGGTGACATATGAGTGAAAAATGCTCGAGAGGGGCGTTAAACAATATATACATATACATCATAAAAAGCCTAGTGAATGTATTCCGACGTTCTAAAACATTCGACCATTACATGTATTACATGTATTGCAATGTTTACGCTATGATATCTTAGTTTCCACTGCCAAAATGTCTAAATCGGGTTGCAAATAATTTATTTTGGAGGTCAGGTGTGAATTTATTTAGAACATGTAGAAGGATAAACAAAATACATGTCCATGGTCATTGTCTTGAAATATAAGCAATAATTTGGCTCGGTTAGGTCCCAAATTTAACGCATTATGAAAAAAAATGCGTAACATTTCAAAAGTGCTTTGTACCAGTACCCTTATTGTCAATTTTGACTTTATAAGTATATTATAAATATGCCTGATGATTACTTTTATCAAATCACGAAAAAGAATTTAGAAAGAAATTCCGCAAAATTTTCGATCCACCCTCGTAAATTACGTCAACTTTACCATAAAATTAAAACATTCTTGAATGGGACGTTAAACAATAAACAGTAAATTCATCAATCATTTTAAAGCTCCATGCAGTTATAATTGATCCCATGAAAGTCTGATATCACACTGCTCAACGCGTTATCGGCTACTCGGTTGTTATTGGACACTCGGTTGATAACAATTTTTGACAGGTTAATAATTTTTTTAAAATAAACTCTGATAAAATAGAAACAGAGAATATTGATTGTGCTTTTTGTAAACAGAAATGAATACGGATACAAAATGAAACCTCGATACGTACTAGTTTAGCATTTGTTAGCCCTTGGAAGGCTTTAAAAGTCAAATTTGTTATATTTTGCAAGTTTTTCTCCAATAGGCATTGCTGTAAATAGCTTTTTTTCAAAGTCCTTATGTTTACCTTGCTTTGATGATTGGTCAAAAGAGGACTTCTTCAGAATCTTGCGAATATGTAATTAAAGGGCAAAAAATGCCCGATTTTAAATTTCAGTATGTTATCGGAAACACGGTTGAATAATGCACTTTGTTATCGGATAATAAATGAAGGAAAAACGCAAAGAAACCACAGAAATCTGTATGAAATCAAAATATTTAAAGTAGCTGGGGCGAAATTCTAATTTTTGGCTATAATTTGCATCTTTCAGAATATACAACTTCTAAAAAATGAGTGTTTTTTGGCATTTCTCACCTTTATCTGAATGACCTTGACCTGTTTGAAAATATGGTGTAAGTTTTAAATTTCAGTGGTTAGAGTGTCTGCTTTAGAGTCGACAAGAAAGGAGTCGATTCTTACGTCACGGTTTCGTAACCAACAGTGGGACGTCGCAGTAGGAGCTTGCACAAAAGAGATCCCTGACTGCTCATTGGCCCCTAGGTGCTTAGAATATGACAAATTTTGAAGCTATCCTCCGGCAAGTAATGGCGTTTCGATATGACTGGAGGGGGTTAAACAAAATACAATCAAGTTGCTGAACGCATGGCAAAGGAAGAGTTGCTACCCATTTTGATCGACTTAGGTCAGTCGCCGCTGAGTTTCAAACTCACAACCTTTCGAACACGAATACATTTATCAGTTTGCTATACACATGCAAAATAATTTAAAATCAAGGATGCCCAGATGATTTTTCCAAATCGGTAGTTAGACCAAAATATATGACATAAAATTCAAAATTTTGACTTAAAAAAAATACAACTTCGGATCTCTTAAACATCGGAGGTAGTTTACCAAGAAGGAATAAGAACCCCCTGATAAACGGTCACATCCCGCAGTGTGCTCAAATTCTATGTGTAGACAGCGCTAATGCTAGAATTGATAGGGGGCTGACATGGATTTTCGCAATGCTATTGGGTGTATAATTTAATTTTAGTTGTAACACGTCGTTTGATTGGTTAAATGGTTTTATCCATTTTGTATAACATAACTTGACTACGTCTCAATGGGTTACGTCAAAAAGGTATTACTCCGCTTGACGTTAATTTTAAAATAATGCTCAATTTTAAGGGTTTTCCGGAGGAAATATTGTCTTATTGTCTACCGTGAAATTAAAACATAAGGAATAAAGCTTAATTCAACTTATGTTATCCAATATAACAAAACTTTTTGGCTGTTTACGCTTTCTTATAAACCGCTTCGCGGTTTATAAAGCGTAAACTGCCCCATGTTATGTTATATCGGATAACATAAGTTGAAATAAGCTTCATTCCTTAATTAACTGAAGCAAAATATCTCTGCCACCCTCTCCCCCTTGTAATTAAAAACGCAAATTACTGATTGTAAAAAAGTTAAACATACGAAGAACTGAAGTGAATCAACTAACACCCCCCTCCTTAATAGATATTTTAACGGTTGAAAAAATAATACGCGCAACTAGGATAAGGCTGCCCGTAAAATATCAAACTGTTCAAACTGTACTTACTTCGCTGAACTACCTAAATATGATGTCATAATAGAATATGACGTCAAGTCACTGCATAATTGAGCTGACATGACGGGGAAAGTGTCATAATAAATACATGGCATTTGAATTTATTTTGGAGACTTATTGTTTAATTCAAGTGTAAGGATTGTTTATTAAGCTCGACTTTGCTGTTATGATTAGAACATTTGAAATTTAAATATCCTTATTCCTTTTGCTTGTCCGATATGCTCATTTTTTCAAACAATAGAGAAAATTAATGTGTGAAACGCTCCCCTTACACGTCAGTAGACAGAGTTAAAAATTTATGAAGCGTGTTTATATTGGACTGGCACAAGTGATAAACAAGGACAAATTGAAGATAATCTGTGTGATTCTACAAGAGAAGTATGTCCCCTGACTGAATTTTGCTAGGGGATTGTGTGTAGTTTATCCATTTTCGTAGAAATTGCGATAAAGAGTGGAAAATACCCCTTTTTTGTTGGTAAGTTGAATTTCTCGTAAAATATTTACTAACCGTGTAAAAATTAAACCTGCCCCAAGCATTTTCTATTTACTAGAGATCACGATGAATTGATCTATGTAACAAATTTTGCACAATATTTTTGTTTTGCACTTGTGCCAAAGCGATTTTTGTGCAACAATTAGGAATATCATAAATCTCCGTCACGTGATCAAGACAGTCATGTGACATTACAAAAATGCTGAAAAGTAAAACCTGACTAAACTATTATCTCAAGTTGACTGTTGACTGTTGACTTGTTGAACTTGTTTTTATTTCTCAAAAATAACGTAATTCATGAAACTATAGACTAACACAAAATTGTTATGATTAATTAAACATGATATATTTACGTTTGAAACTGCCTGAAGCGGTGTCCAAGAGGTTATCTTGAAAGGAAAGCAAAAAAAATGGTTTTACAGATGAGTAGTTCTTCTATTATAAATTTATAATTATTCATCTTATTTATATATATATGTACATTGTATACATTTATATCAAAACAAACTTTTACGTTTGCTTTTTTCCAGTACTGGCAGATTAAAATTGAATTTTCCAATCTATTTATGAAGCTAAAGTAAACTTTTTAAACTGAGTTTCCTATAATGTACACCCGTCAAAAAACCGAAGTATCCGGCAACATCAACCGTGTTGACGATAACATGTTTTCAACTAACGAGACATTTTAAAAGACTGTTTACTAACCCTTAATTTAGATTTTTAATCTCAGATTGCTGATTGTCCATACAATAAATAGATCATTTTGTTTGATAGAATAAACTAATTTTGAATTCAACAAAAGTTAAAGTGTGATGACATAGTCCGAAATTTTTGTAAAATATTATTTGAAAGAGCTGTAGATCTTTTGACAGAGAAGAATATGGAGATAACGAACAGTATTCAGTCTCAAAGTCCATAAAACAATACAAAATAAGAACAGAGCAAACACGGACCCCCGAAACACCAGAGGGGAGGTCAGGTGCCATGGAGGAGTGAACATCCCCTGCCGACCGGTCACACCCTCCGTGTGTTCCTTGTCATGATCAGGAAATAACGGAAAAAATCCATCGTCAATTCAGTGTATAAATAATGGACTAACAATTTGTATGAAAAACGTCAATCAACAATTGACTTAATAAATTGTGTTTCCTGACAAGGTCATTGTATCGACCATAGAACTGACAAAGTGATGACTTTAAACGAGACTGCTGATATTCTAGTTTCAGAAACTTGCTTGTCAATAATTTATCTCGTATTAGAAATTGTTCATACGTAGAACATGTTCTTGCGTATCGAATCAACTGAGATATATATTACCCCTACTAATGTTATTGTGATTTAAATTCAAGACACATGGTTTAGGTTGATCTATTTAAAGGTTATAGGGTAGAACCGGTTTTATAAATAAAATTGGCAGTAAACATGATATTGCTATAGCCTGTTTCTTTTGAAAACATGTCATGTGATAAAGGTTTCCAGATCTTTCTGTCTTCTGAGAGAATTCCATGATTTTCAATAGAAAAAGGGTGGCTAAAGGAGGGGGTTTTAAAATAACAATATATCTTATACTTTTTGGCGAAAATTGGACCTCACTAGGGACCGATACGCTGTTAAAAAAATTGTATTATCATTGATCTACAATGACAACCCTTTGTTTGTCTATATGGCTATTGTTATAAATGTGCACAGAGGGTCTTATTACGAGAAACTGACAAATTGTAGAATGAATAGCAACGTTTACGCAAAATACATGATTACATTTTATTCAAACGCGTAGTTCAGGACAATTTCGGATCATGTCAATGGATTGCAAAATAAAAATAATGTTCTTACAAACAAAATACAAAGATAAAATACTATGAAAGATGTTACTGGAGTTTTTAATTTGTTGTTAACTGAAAAAAATGTTTAATAAAATGTAGTTTTTGTCTAGTTAGAACACCGGCGCTTCAAGGGTAAGGAAACCAAGCAGCATCTCTTAAGCATTTAAATGGACAGAACTTTGTTATGCCCCTGTAAACGAAGTTTCGGGGGGTATATAGTATTTGTCGTGTCCGTCTGTCTCTCTGTCTCTCTGTCTTCCTGTTTGTCGGTTTGTCTGTTTGTCCGCAAAAACTTTAACCTTGTTCATACTTTTCATTTTGTGGAGCTGTGACTTTCATGTTTCATATTTGTATTTCTTGTGACAAGACCTTTCTTTGGGTACCACCAAATTTGACCTTTTGACCTTGGGATTTGACCCACTTTACACAAAAGATTAAGATTTTTACTTTGACCCTAACTTTTGAACAGTAGATACTAGGATATTTATCCTTAATATATATATCTTTTGTAGCAAGACCTTTTACTGGACACCATCAATCTTGACCTTTTGACCTTGACCTTGTAGGTTTATGTTATAACGAGAAAACATTAACCTTGGCAATAACTTTTGAACAGAAAGGGCTAGAACTTTCGTACTTCACATATGTAATCCTAGTAAGAAGGCGATTCATTGGATACTAAGAGCGTTGACCCTTTGACCTTGACCTTGGAGTTTGACCTACTTTTAAAAACAGCAGACCTTTATTTTAAAGGGTAAGAGCTAGTACTTTCATACTTCGCATATTTAATCCTTGTGACAAGACTTTTCACTTGATATCAAGGCCTTTGACCTTTTGACCTTGACCTTAGAGTTTGAACTACTTTTAAAAAATCTTAACCTTGGCCATAACTTTTGAACGGTTAGAGCTAGAGCTTCCATCCTTCACATATATATTTTTTGTAGAAAATGCATTTATTGGATATCAATAACTTTGACCTTGACTTTTTGACCTTGACCTTGGAGATTTCCGGACTTATGAAAAAAATTTAGCCTTGGCAATAACTTTTGAAGAGTAAGGAATAGGTCTTTCTTACTTCATATATGTTATTCATGTGCCAAGACCTTTCATTCAATACCAAAAACCTTGATCTTCTGACCTTGATCTTGGAGTATAACGTACTAATATAATCTTTTTAACCTTGGCGATAACTTTTGAATGGTTAGGGCTAAGGCTTCTAAACTTCAAACATGTGATCTTTGTGGAAAAACCTTTCATTGGATATCAATAACCTTGACCTTATGACTTTGATCTTGAAGATTTCTGTATTATGAAATTTTTTTAGCCTTGCCATAACTTGGAAACAGGTGGTGATAGGGCTTTTATGTTTTACAATTTGTATTTCCAGTAAGAAGACCATACTTTTGGTACCAATATATTAAATTTGCATCTAAGAAAGGTTTAATCTTCACAATGTTGCCATACGCATGATACGGGGGCATCAGTATTTCACAAAAACATCTTGTTTACGTTGGTGATCACGTGTTCGGGCAGGGAATCCACTTGGCAATTGTATTCACTGATAGTACAACAAAGGCAAATCGCTTTTGCAGTATGACTTTCAGAAACCTAGACTTCCACCTTTTATTTAACAAATGAATTGTTTGTCATAATAAGCATGAAAATAATCATAAAATGCTTTTCATTTACCATGTAAGATTTCTCTTTTTTTCGAGGGTAAAATTCCTGTAGTATCCGTAGTAACCCATAAAGCAATACTTAGTCCGCTGATTGATCAGTTAAAATCATGCTGGTGCCTCATTTGCTAATTTGACGCTAAAAATATAGTCCCGCTTCCTATGCAAAAATATGTGTCCAAAACGAACATTTAATTCATGACTGCAGAAAATTGTATTATAGAGAATTTTAATAAGTTTGAATAAATGTAAGAGAGATCCATTTCTACAGACATTATCAGCTGATTCTAGGGTGGTGAAAACTGAAAGGCAATATAACTTTTCTGTTTACCATGCCTCCACGTGTTAGTCACTTCCTAGCCAAATTTTCGTGAATAATTTACCCTATCTCGCTGAGTCTCGCTAACTCTCGCCAGAGTCACTGCCAGGGCTACCTTTGAAGTCATCGGGTTTTATAATTCGCAGAACACTTAACTAACTTAAGAGATTCCAGAGTTTAAAACTTAGGCAAAAAACCTTTTCGTTTAAGAGTTACTGTTCATTGACAAGTTGTAAGCGTTAGATCTAGCAATTCTATTCATACGATATTACATGATATATGTAAATGTTGTTAAAACAATATAAACAATCATGAAGCAAAGGCTTATCAATTTATACGTATGTAAATCTGCAGGTTTAAAATTAAATATGAATGTTTTACTATGGTCGTTATATATTGCTGATAGTGTTTTAAGTAAATTCATGTAAATATATTCATTTTTAATGACGTCATCATTTAAATAAAACTTTAACATTTGATACTATTATACAATATCTTATGCAAATCTGCATTATATAAAACATAAAACATTGAGATAATATCGTTATCGGCGAACAGTCGCTTTCGTGGCAAAGATGAAATCACATTTTCTAAACAAAAAATTAACATCATAATGAATTCATTTGAAAAAGGTTTGTTAATTATATTCTTTCATTTATAAATAATTCAGACTTAAGAAGATCAACAATCAATGATACGGCAATCAAACAAAAGAAGGTTGACTTGATGTATGTGATTGAAATAATATGATAGTTATTATAATTATAGCTATAATAGTGATAATTATTGATCAATTTTTAAGCGACTATGCGGGCAACTGGTTTCTCCCTGTATACTTATGATGAGGTATCTTATGAGCCTCCGAATGGAAACTCTGGAAGTCTTATTTTCAAACACGATCCTATGTCCGAATGCCCAAAGTCTTTCTGGAACATAACTGTGAATACATTAGCCCAGGGAATAGCCTTCTATAATGAAAGACCAAGGGGATTTAGGACAAGCTGTACAACCACAGATGTAACAAAAACTTCAATTGAAATATGCGAAGTGAGAGTAATGGGTAAGTTTAACTTTACTAAATAATATTTTTTTCAATTAATTTTGCTAGGACAATAAGATTAATTTATCAATTTTTGTGTAATTTGATATTTCCCGTTTTTTATGTTGAGTGTCTTGGTATTTTGCATCTTGAAAAAAAATCTAACATAGAAAAATTTTGAGAACAAAAGATTGTTATCTTCTGTATATATTGCAGGTTGTGACCAAAATAGATACGACTTTGGGTGTAGAAAACCATGCGATGCTAAATGTAAGGACAGTCATTGCGATGTTTTTAACGGATCATGTATTTATGGATGTTCTAATCCTGATGCCGTGTCCATAGATTGTGGTAAATTCTATTTCAAGTGTTAAAAAAACATAACCATCGTATTACAACAATATCCCCAGAATCAATAATGAAATTTAAATGTTATTTTCCAAATATATGTGAGAAATGTCTATGCAAGAAAAGTAATATCCCGCATATATTAATATAGAAATTCTCTAAACATATTAAAAGATGAGCTACAGCAATGTTTATTTTTATATGAAAATACTATTTTGAGAATATGACGAATAAAATTCAATAAATAAAATTAATTCTTTACACACATTTAAATATTGTTTGCCTTAAAAGCCATTCTTATTTTATAAAAGGTATCTTACAGTTAAATACTGCTAATTTTCATTCAATCTCTTTTTAACTTTGCATCATTCATTACATATCATATAAACAATTTGTTTCCTAGAAATGTACATATTTTATTTTACTTTGTGTCAGTGTGTGAAGACGGTAAGTATGCTTTTAATGGAAGATGTGAACCATGTGGGCACTGTCAGGTTGGCACGGTGTGTGACAAAGGAACGGGAAGATGTCCGTCTGGGTGTAATGAACACTGGAGCGGGGATCTTTGTAAAGGTATGTATGTATTTGAATTATAATTAGTCCTTCAAGATATTAGATTCTGGAATTACCAAGAGGTCAATTCAGCAATTTAGTTATCGGTTTTGATTTCAGGATTTGTAGATCGATTTGTGGTCCTTATCAACCCTACGATAAAAATCACATGACTGTACTTATCCACTTCTTTGAAATATGATGTCTTTTCTATGTTTAAGTGCATGCAGCAATTAACTATCCTTATTTTCCATATTGAATAAGTTTACGACTCTGAATTTAGCATATTTTGTCACAGTGCTGTAACAAAGTTTATCACAGTAAAATAGTGTTAAGGCACTCCTTCGAAATATATACCTAGACCTTGTGCAATTTTGATTTTAACCATCAACGTTCCCTTGAAGTTAAATAAAAAATCCTAATTTTAGCCAGATGTGTTATAATGTGTTATAATTCATTTCACGCTCAACTGGATTTATCGTATCGATATACGAATGGAAATAACCATTGTTTATTAATAATGCGTCGTCGATATGTCTTAAAGTCGAACTGAAAGCCAGATAAAGTGTTTTTCTTCTTTACATGTACACGATTTTTGACAAGCTGTGCTTCAAGTGAATGCAAAAAAGTCCCCAAATAACGAAGCGCAATTTGTACCCAAAAGATTTCAAATAAATTATTGGAAGACCTTGTCTCAATCGTAAACTTGAGCATCTTAATATTATCAACTTCAGAAAACTTTTGTGTACAATAAGAATATTTAACTATATAATTTCGCACATGACCAATGGCAAAATAAATAAATTTATGAGATCCTTTTTATTGATAAAGCAGCGGTCAATGAAATTGAAAAAAGGCTAGTCAATTATTTTAATTAAGGTTATTTTATGATATTTTAAAATTCAATTCTGTCACTCTTAAGGATTTCACAATTACAATACAATATTAATTAAGAAGAACATGAACATGAAAACTTCTTCGCAAAACATTGGGAAGATCACAAACATCACTCAACTCCAGATACAAGATTTAATAAAAACATGCGATATTTCGTTCAAATTCCTCAACTTGATCCGTGAAGAGGATATCCTTTGCATAAAACATAAACTATGAAGATTCATCAGTTAAACTAGGGTAAACAATGTTCTGTTTAAACTCATTGAACAAGAACATTCCCTTTAATAGAATGTGCTGATGGTTACTATGGACAGAATTGTGGTTCCACGTGTGGAAATTGTCTTCAAGGATTCTGTGACAAGAAAAGCGGAACGTGTTTGTCTAATTGTAAACCAAACTGGAAAGAGCCATTATGTCAGGGTAAATAGTGCGTTTTATGATGATCATTGTGCATTATGCTCGTGTTATAGTTATTTTGCCTTTGTATAAAGATTTTGTATATATTAAATATTAAAACACTTAGGAAAAAGTTTCATATTTGTTAATAATAAGGGGAAATTATAAACATTTCAATTGTAGAATGTGTTGACGGTTACTACAGCCAGGATTGTAGTACAAGATGTGGTAATTGTCGAGAAGGTCATTGTGACAAGAAAACCGGAAGTTGTTTGTCTGGCTGTAAAGTGAATTGGAAAGAACTTTTATGTCAAGGTATATATTAAATTAAATAATCATGATTATTGTGCATGGAATATGATAGGGTTTCCAGTTCTCTGGCATTTGCTTTGAAATGTCCTCCCCATTAGATATAATAAATACAAAGGAGGAAACGTTTCTTATTTGTAATAAGCTTTATATCTGCAATTTACAAGGGGGACTCTTTGAATTATAGAGTGTGTTGACGGTTACTACGACCAGAATTGTAGGACACAGTGTGGGAATTGTAGAGAGGGACATTGTGACAAGACCACTGGACATTGTCCATCTGGTTGTAAACTGAACTGGAAAGAACCTTTGTGTCAAGGTGAAAAATCCATATTTACAAATGTCTGTATCTGTTTCTTTCCCGTTTAATTAACGGAAGCTGAAATATATATTAAAAATAATATGTTGACGGTGCGACCGTTAGAGCGAGCGCAAACTCTTCTATTGTTTTGATTTAGATCGGGCTCGTCAAACCGCACGTGACATTTGGTGCGTCTAGACTCTGACGTCACATGACGTCGTATGTAAGTTACAAATACCAAGAAAAAACTGAACAGTGCTGAAAGTTAATGAAAAAAGTTACGTTTACAATTTATCTTCAATATGTATCCATTTAATCAAGGCTAATAAACTTTTTGTTGAACAATTTTGCCGTCATTCTTGCGAGAACACAACTTTGCTAAGTGATGCATTGTGGGTCAAAATTACTGCAGCAAAAAATTCTAAAGAATGAATGTGCAGTAGTCCGAATTTTCTCTTCGCCCAGGCGTTGTCGTTAGAGCTCGCAGTTACGAGCGTCTCTTCGCGACGCTAGCTGCGCTCGCTATAACTTTTAAAACTGAGATCAAGTACCTGCAAATAAAAAATACACAATGAATGTTTTAAAATGTGCTGACGGTTATTATGACCAGAATTGTATTACCCGGTGTGGAAATTGTCAAGAAGGTCATTGTAACAAGGAAAACGGAAGTTGTTTATCTGGTTGTAAACTAAACTGGAAAGAACCTTTGTATCAAGGTAGATGCTTCTTCTTATAACAAGGTTTAAATCTCTACTTCAACTACCTCTTGCATTGACCGAATAAAGTTAATCTATTGAACCAAAGCGTTATTTGGTCACTGCTCCAATAAAGCCTCATGCATGTATTTCGACGTTCTAAAAGCATCGTGACGTCATGTATATTGCAATGTTTACGTCATGGCGTCATATGTATATGTTTAAATCTGTGCAAAAAAGCTAGCTTGGTCGTTCAAATGTAAAGAAAATTATGTTCCAGGATAAACGAAATACATGATAACTATTTTAAAATCCAAGCGATATTTGAGCTCGGGTCGAAAATGTAAGAGGACTCGGTAAGCCTCGCCCTCTATCACGTATTTTTACCCTCGCGAAAATATCGCTTATATTTCAAGACAATTACCATGTAATCTATATTTCTTCCCAATTAAGCATAATTAATTTGGTTACGAATCGACTGGTTTTAGTTTCCTTGTTAAAACAACATAAAATAACATAAAGTTAATATATTGTTTTAAAATTGTAAATCTTCAACTGACGATTTCTTCTTCTTCTGTGCTCATGATCCAACATTTTGAATATCCTGGGGTTTCGTGTTTTGTTTTTGTTTTTTAGCTCTGTGTCGTTACTCGTTTGAACCATTGCTTTTTTGGAGTTAAACTATGTTAATACTCCCTAGGTTGTCACGCGATTTCTAGCGCAGTAATTTTACAATGAATTATATAGCGGCTGTCGTGGTGTTTCTGTGTCGCCCAATTTACTCCCCTGTGATATTCAATATAAACTCGCACCAGTCTTTATAAACTCGAAGAAACTTCCGCAATAAAAATAGTCCATCTCATTTCTCTGAATTAATCTAATTTTCATAAATGATGTGAAAGCAA
The DNA here is from genome assembly GCF_032062105.1 of Saccostrea cuccullata. Taxonomy (NCBI): domain Eukaryota; kingdom Metazoa; phylum Mollusca; class Bivalvia; order Ostreida; family Ostreidae; genus Saccostrea; species Saccostrea cuccullata. The sequence goes on from NW_026927867.1 coordinate 165,736, forward strand.
ATAAAAAGGATTTTATTTAACTTATTTTGAATAGCATATTTTTGTCACCTCTCTTGAGAAATGACACGTAAATTTTGATTTCCGTGTGAAAAAAAGTCCCGTCATTTATCATTCGGCAATCCTCTGCTGAATCCACTACGCTCCATTACAAAAAGTGCGAGGTCATCAAAGGAGCAACAAGTGGTCTAACTGGTTTGACAACGACGCGATTGTCTAAATATAGAGATGTAAACAATGTAAACAGATGTAAAACGCTAAGGTTTAACCGAACTTCTTTCAATTTGTTTCAGCAATAAAGAGACAGAACAACGTTATTTTTAAAAAAAAAATACTATGGAAAATATCACTGTTGGACATTTATTTGCTCTGGCAAGTAAAATGATCTGTTAGACTGGAACATTTTTGTCAGACCAGATACATGCAACTCATTTTTTTACGTTGGTAAAGGGAAAAAATAATAGCATTAAAGTTTGTTGATATTCGATCTGACAATTTCAAATGACATTAATTTAACATCCTTTATTTCACGAGTTTATCAGCATTCAGTTGGTCTCATGTACAACACCAAATCTGAACTTGAAAAATGTGTATGTACTTGCATTGCAGTATTTCCTTATAAAATGTATCATTTGATTTTATTATATAATTAAATCAGTTAAAATTAATGAATACATGCGTATGCACGGACACAATGGTATTATAATCCCAATGATCGATCTGTGAGAAAGATCTTACCTCATTACTTAATTACATTTGAATCAAATCAAAATCACAAACTTTTAAGTGTCAGTCGCGTGGCGCAGTTGTTAATAGAGTTTGCTCTAGAAATTCGAAGTATAAGGCGTTAATTGATCCTTACGTCGCAGGTTCGAATCCTGTGGGATGCATATGGAGATAAACTCTTTTGATGAAACTGAAATCCCATGTCGCAATATATGCTTGCACAAAACGACCCCTCACTACTTAACGGATTTGAGTGCCGTATATAGGTAAAAATTTGTAGACTTACATGTAGCTAGCTCCATCGACAAGTGGTAGTGTCCAAATATAATTGAAAAATTATCGAACGCAAAACAAACAAAATGTAAAGTATTCAGATACTTACTGTTTCTTTAAAGAAATTACTTGAAATGAAATTTAAAATTAGGGAATAACAAAACTTGATGATTAAGTTATAAAGATAGATACATTTGATCAAACAGATAAGCACGGAGTTCATTAAAAATTAATTATTATGTCCGAAAAGAAACATTCATACCCAAAAGAAATAAATATACATTTTTTTTTCAATAGATGGCACTGTAGCTCTACGGTCTGTCAAAATCTTTTTCGGACAGCTACAGTTCTGCAGCTAATTTAAAGCAGTCCCATGATCTTGGCAATTCAAATGCAATAGAAATTATTTTTAAAGTTACGTGTTGTATCTCTAACAAATCAGTTCTAGCTGACTTGAATCTGAAAGCATGATATTGTTCCTATACTTCCCGTGAGATCTTTCAGATAACAATGTTCAACTCCCATGAGTACTTTCAGTACTTTGATTTTTCTCTGGATTTGTGAGATCAACCTTTGATTCTTATCTATGACCATAGCGTTTTTATTATACCATATTTCAAGCTTAATTAACGGGAGAGTGGATGAAAAAAAATTACGAAAACCAACTCATAGAAATTTATTTATTTTGCAAATTAAATAAACTCCGTACCTAATAAAACTTGAACCGGTTGCAACAAAGTTCTAACTTACCCGGTACCCTGGCATAAGGCATTGTCCGTAAATTTTATTCAAATTTGAATAGAATTTCAATAGCTATCGTAATTTTAATAAAAAGTGTACTTGATTTTCGTGAAGCAGCAAAAGGATAATATGGTAGTGCAAGAACCTAGAAATTCAGATGGCATCCAACCCGATTTAAAAAAGAAAATCAAGGCGGCGATTATCATGAATGGACTTTGAAATAATTGAATTTCTATACTTACCTTATATAAACTATTAGGCCTGTATACACACTTGTATCTGATGAAACTTAACTAACTTTTATTTTTAAAACACTGACGAACTGAAATAAAGTACAGTCGATTGTTGATTCTAATATTCTTCATATAAATGGAAAGAGAGTATTTGAAGTGTAAAAGCTAATATTAAAATGCAACAGATATTAAAACAAAGATTTCTTACACGTGAAGAGAAAATATCAATGAATACATATATAACATAGTACAAAAGATATCAAAATAAGTCTGCTCTTTATTAAATGCGAGGTAAAAATACCAACTGATGAATTACTAAAAAAAAATAATAATAACTGGTACATATTTTAATATGAGACCTTCCTTTGTTCTTAAACTAACTTTGCAAATTTGAAGAAAATTTTCTTACGCTCTTAGCCTCATATTACAGTAATTATCTTTGAGTGCAAACTGAAAGATTAAAAAAATCTCCTGAGCTTGCGCATGAGTCCATCTAATAATTTAAGGACATGTTGAATCCTTAAGTTTTGAACGCTCAACTTTTACCAATTACAGAATGTGTTGACGATTACTATGGCCTGAATTGCAGTACAAAATGTGGAAATTGTCTAGAAGGATTTTGTGACAAGAAAAATGGATCTTGTCAATCTGGCTGCAAACAAAACTGGAATAAACCATTATGCCAAGGTAAACATTAAACACTGGACTGGAAGCAAAGAATTTAATATTAATGTAATGAGATAAATACCTGGATGGAATTCAGTCAATTAGTCCGTAGAAAGTAGGACCTTTAAAATTCAGCATTAAACATCACATGTTACCACACTATCATTTTCTTACATTATCTGAGAGTAAAACAAAAGACAACAAAGAATAGTCTTTAAATTTTTATACTTAGATGAACTTACAAACTGATTCATTCATGAAAGTTTTTTTTTTCTTTTTACCTTACCTCCTTCTTATGACAGAACATACAACTGGTTACTTGATTTTTAATCTAGATTATTGTAAGAATAATTGAACTGCAAACCTGATATATAACTATGCCATTTCAATCCCAACATAAAGGAAATCTTGAGGCTTTTCTAACACTTATAGCAAACTTTGAATAAATTACAATGTTGGATCGTTGTTCAATGGGTACCTCTTGTGTTTCTCGGATTAATGTTTTGAATGATAACGTTCAACAAATTGTCATATTAGTAAAAAGAGACAGTTGGCTTTCAAGTAACCATTTTATAAAGTACGCCCTTAAAGAAAAGCATTCAATTTGTAATGTTCACCTGTTTTTGTGTTTTAAGTTGACGACTGGCTGACGGTCAAATTGACATTTGTTTCATTGAGCATACTGGTTTTCATTTGTCTTAAAAAAAGCCAATTTAATTATTTACGTATAATCACATTGACAAAATTTTCGCTTTAAATGAAGCAGTAAATATAATGATGATGATTTAATTCCCTGTATGAGAATGTTTTTGTATTTTTCTTAAGTGAAACACATTGATTAATAGACATCAATAAGAAATTAAAAAAAATCTTTTATTGGCTTCATGTGCATTAAATTAAGACATTGACTAGGCATCTATTTCTTATCGTATTATACACGAAAAAATATTAAAGCAAGAGCTTGCTCTACGTTTGAACAATTTCTAAAACGAGGTATATAATTGACAAGTAAGTTGATGAAACAAGAATATCAGCAGTTTCGTTTAAAATCATCATTTCATAAGTTCCATGGTCGATACAATGACCTTGTCAGCAAATACAATTTATCATTCAGTCAAATGCTGACAGACGTTTTTCATACCAGTTGTTAGTCTATTATCTATACACTGAATTGAAGACGGATTTTTCCGTTATTTCCTAATCATTACAAAGAACACACGGTGGGTGTGACCGGTGAGCTGCTCATTTCCTCCATGGCACCTGATCCTACCACTGATGTATCGGAGTTCCGTGTTTGCTCTGCTCCTGTTTTCTATTGTTTTAAGACCTTCGATATTAAATTCTGTTCGTTATCTCCATATCCTTCTGAACATTTCATTTAATTATTGAAAATATATATTTAGTATAAGTATTACACATATTGACTTAATTTTATTTTACATAATAATGGTTTTAGAATGCGTTGATGGATTTTTTGACAAGGACTGCAGTACACGGTGTGGGCACTGTCTTACAGGAGTTTGTGACAAAACAGATGGTACTTGTATGAGTGGATGTTCACTAAACTGGCAGGAACCCTTATGTCAAGGTAAAAGAGTAAAATCCACTTGAGCATATTTGGCCCTGAACATTTCTGAAAATTCAAAACATTTCTATTAAATATAACCTTATTTTCCCTCAATGCATTCTGACGTCACCAAATAAGTCATTTTTCCCACATTTTGTCCATCGTTTGAAAATGACCTGAATTGGAAGCAATTTTCCTGTTTTTAATATGCAATTGTGTAATGAAAGATCTTTTTTCTGAAGATTAAAAAGGGTGTTTTAATTTTTAGATCGTCTGAAGCATTCTGTTTAAAGACACTAAAATATATTCCCAAGTCTTCTATTTCTTACAATGCAAGTAATCTTTTTTTGATAATAGTTAATAGTCCATTTGTCTGAAATGACCAATATATGGATATTATTTCCTAGAGAGAGCATGATGACCATGACAACCCGTGTATTGGGGCTTTCTTTCTATCATATTCAATAAGTTTAAAGTCTAAAGTAAACGGTGTCTAGGAGTCTAATAATAAAATCATTGTTAAGACATTCATCTATTTTTCTAGCTGTAACAAATTATTCATCTCTTTCCAAGCTTGCTTTCACTGGGGTACAAAATAAACGTCATATTTAACCATCTCCCTCCTTTCACTTTGGCAATCTATCCAAGATATGATTCAGCGTCTGGAACGTCTTCATAAACCTTGTACAAGTTCTTAAAAGATACTTCAAAGGAATTCGAAAGGTATACGTTAAACTTTACAGCCGTTCGTTGCTCGAAGAAGACATATTTTTCCTCACGAGTCACCTACAAATTGACGTCATTTTCATATGGTGACCTCACAATGATGGAGAAAATCACTACTACTTTGCACATGCCATTTTAGGAACATGTCCAAGACTATAAGTGTGCCAATTTCTTTTTTAATCTGAATCTTAGTTTTGTAAATATAGAGTTTGTTCGCGACTTGTTGATCAAACTCGAATAAAAAGAGATGAAAAAATGTGATAAAAAAAAGCGAATTGAAGTGATAAATTATTTATAGTATAATTACAGTAAAACCTGTGTAGTAGAAACACGAATATTGCGAATTCATGGATATAGCGAAGTCATATTTGATCCCTAACTATATATATTTAATAAATTTCTTTTATTATATAATATAATGAATTACGAACTCAATATAGCGCAATAATTTCATATGTCCCATTGACTTCGTTCAAACCGAGTTTTGTTGCACAACTAAATACCTCTTAACTGATTATTATCAATTTTGTTTTAAACCTAGAAACCTGGAAATATTTATATACTCTCATATTACATGTTTACATATCATAAGAGATATGTTATAAAATAAAGGAGTCCATTTTACAATAGATCGATGCTGCATTTCCAAAGTTTCTCTAAGAATATATAATATAACTACTTTTTTGATTCTCCTTCCTTTCTAAAGCAACATGCACATTTTGTTTTTAACATTAATTCAGCATTATAATCAATTCATAATTCAGAGTGTGTTGATGGATTTTATTTCGAGGACTGCAGTAAATCATGTGGAGAATGTCTTGGTGAAGTTTGTGAAAAGAAAAATGGATTTTGTAAAAGTGGATGTTTAAAAAACTGGCAGGAACCTTTGTGTCAAGGTAGATTTTCTCTCTTTCCATTTAATGTTAAGGTTTTTTTTTCTTACACAGAGATCATATAAATTTCTACAAGTAAAGGAAGTATACTTTAGTTAACGATATATAAAAAAAGCAACTGATTCCTTGATTTATCTTTTTTTGGAATTCCAAAGTTATATCTTTTTCAAATGCAAGAGTTATATTCCGCCGAAATATGGCTGAAAAATTGCCGACTCAGCGTTAAAAAATATACAATCATCTAAAGTTACATTACTTTGATTTAATATCGGAAAAATTGGATTAATAATTGCATTAACTTTTATACTTACATAAAGGTTTGTATATAATATACATGTATAGCTAACTACTTTTGAAGTAAATGTTATAATTTTAGAATATATTAATGGATTTTACGACCAGAATTGCAGTACACAATGTGGTAATTGTCGGACTGAATTCTGTGATAAGAAAAATGGAAGCTGTTTAAATGGTTGCAAAACGAACTGGGGAGGACCCTTGTGCAAAGGTTGAACTTATAAAATATGCCTTTGTGCATTATTCCCTGAAATGTTCTACGATATTTTTCCATAGCCTTGAATTAAATCGAGTAAATGTACGTTGAAATCCTGATTAGATTCAAACATATATATGTTATAAGTATTTTTGGAGTATTTCTTTCTTACCGAATGTATTATTCATTTTCCTTATAACATAGAAAAAGTGATAATTCAAAAGCTAAACGGAACATTATCTCATGGAACACTCACATCACAATTATCAGCTGAACGTCTTCAAGTAATAAAGGTAACATTGTGAGAAACCCACTAGGAATCTGATTCAATGAAAACATTAAAAATGTTTTAATCCTATTGAAAAATACTTGTTCAAAATGAAAACTTGATCTGTACATGTACTTAAAAGAGAAACACAACTCATATTTACTGAAAATTCCTCTCGTGTATCAGATAAACCGGAAATCAATAATTATCAAACGGTATTTAAAAATTGTTTTGGCACATTTTTTTTTTAATTGCTTTGACCGAGTGTTATATAGAGTACATAGGTGATGGTTTTAATATTAATTTTATTCACATACCAATTAAGGTGACTCTACTTGAAAATATAAGTACATATCAACTTATTTAATGATAATCGTAAACGTTTAATAAAAAAAAATTGTAATTTTTAAAAACAAATAAATAAAAATATGAGGGATAGTCTGCAGTCAAAAACCAATGTAAAACATTGGAGTAATTTGAATTTAGATTTGGCTCGCTTATATTACAAAGAAACGATCTGATCTGAGAGCTCATTCTGATAATAGTCAACGAAAATTCTGAGCAAAAAGTAAATCAAAGAAACTGTTCGCCGACTCAATCTACCTGCGCATCAGAAACACGAATTTAAAGTGTGATATTTCAATAGATAAATATTATATAAATAAATCCGCACATATTACAAAATACAGATGATACAAACAATTTTTTTCTTTAAAAAAGATTAAATATCATGTCATAATTTTAGAAAAGTGGATGGTTCTTAGAATCTTTTCTCCGAAGAACTGGAAAATGAAATAGATTTGGAAAATTTAAGTAATAATTCTATGAAAAAACAAATATAGACAAATCACATTCAGTAAAGGTTTACAGATGAAAATAAATTTCGGAATATGTTATCCCGGGGTTAAAAGTGTAATATTAACCTTAGAAAAATATACCAAGCCAGGTGAATTTTAAGAAGATCGAAATGTAAAAAAATTGGCAATATTACATGGGCTGATTTTTAGCATTCAGTTTTTTCTAATAAAATTCACCTGGCTCGATATGTTTTTCTTAAGTTTATATTACACTTTTAGTGCCAAGATAACATATTCTGAAATTCATTTTCATCTGTAAACCTTTACTGAATGTGATTTGTCTATTTTTTTCATAGAAATATTACTTATATATTTCCAAGTCTTTTTCGTATTCCAGTTCTTCGGAGAAAAAATTCTAAGAACCATCCACTTTTCTAAACTTGTGACATGATATTTAATCCTTTTCAAAGAAAAAATATTTATATCATCTGTCTTTAAATGCTTTTTTTTTCAAATGCACAAAATGTGTTTATATAAGTAAAACACTTTCGAGAGTGAAATAAAAAAAACAATAACAAAAGTTATCAAGTGTGGTATATTCCTTAGTTTGTAAAGCATAGCTTTAGTATTCCAAAGTATGATGAGACTCCAAAGTCCAATCATCGCATTTAAGTCTAATAGTCTGCGCCAAACCCCGATAGTTTGACAGGCTTAAGTCCGATGGTGCTTATGACGTCTAATCCTACAGCACAAATTACCATGCCCTTCACCCCCATAAAAAAGATATACTTTTGCGTGTCAAATTATTTGGTTCGGCACAAATCATCATGACCATTGAATTTTAGAGTCCCATCGTATTTTGGAGTCCCACATATATAACTGACTAAAGTTACAGATTAAATTTTATGGTATTTTTTATTAATATATATGTACATAAAAACCCAATGTCAAAAATAGGGTACATTTTAATATATAGTTACCTATAATTGTTAAGAAACCAAACATGCAGGATGTTCTTTATGTAGTAAAAAGGAAAACAAGAGGTTAGGCAGCTGATTTTGACTGATAATGAACCTTAGATGTTTAATTTGTTTTCTGTTTCAGTATTAGCTGAAAGGCAAGACGAGGAGGAAAATAATGCCGCCATTATCGGAGGAATTGTTCCAGTGATTTTAATTGCAGTATTAATCGGTGTTTTAATATTAATATTTTACAGGTAAATGTTAATGTTCCGATGGTCTTACAAACCCATATCTTATTATATTTCTTATTTGTATTTACATTTTATCCTTATCAATTCCATAGAGAAGCACTGCCTTCAATATTCATTTGTAACTATACAATTGATGAATTTTCTGAAGAATAAAAGTGTAATATTCATAATTCCAGTAGGGGGAATACATGTAGTTATATCCGTGATACATATTTCAGTGTACCTTTGTTATTTATTAGTCAATTGATTGTATTGGTTTTCTAAAGATCCAGTACATAAATGTCATATTTCTGTTTCATAGACGGTATAAAAACAATGGAGGAAAAGAAGGCCTCATGGAAAACGATAAACATTTTGGAAGAAAAGCTGATGGAGGAAGACATGGGAAAGGTACACATTAACCATTTCGTCCATGCAAATTCTAGACTAAACATTACTATTATTTAGGAAAAAAACGCTTTGTAGCTTGGAATGTCTTTTTTATTAATAAAGTCTAAAAAAATAATTGCTCATTTTTAAAAAAAAAAGAAGTGTGTGACACGAAATATGTACGACTTAATGTAATATAAATCAAATGATGTGTCTATTTGTTTTCTTTTCTTTACATTAAGACGAAAAAAAATATGTAAGCTGATTAAAAAAAAAGGATTTTAAGCATGTGTAAAGCATCCGAGAAATAAAATAAATATATAAGTATTGTTTTCTTCAGACAATGAAACAGAGTTTTTCGATGAAGTATGCAATCCTGGTACTAGTCAAGCAGATGAAAATGGATATTACAATACAGATCTATTTATTACAAATATAAATATAGGAGATCTACGGAACGTTATAAATGAAAAGAACATGGGAGAAAATAGCCAATTCCGTCAAGAATACAAGGTAAAATACACTGCTAATATTTATTAACGCTAAAGTAATTGGAACATGAGACGAATACATATAAAAGTATCACTTTTCTAAAACGCAAAATTTAGCTTGGAATAAATACGTTTAAATATTGATCATTGATGCAGAAAATATAATAATCTCACTTAATATTTTAATTGATTTATTTGCAATAGCGTCTTCCTCCAGCTAACCTAAGCGTTTGTCAAAGCGCACAGAAGACGGAAAACAAAGCAAAGAACCGGTTCAAAACAACATTTCCTTGTAAGACAATTATCGCATTAATGTATTTAATTGTTACATGTACGTCCGTTGTCTTTTATTAAAATTATATGAAAAATTAATTAAATATTAATTACTTGTAATTTGATTTTTATTGATTTTTGATTTTATCCAAATATATATATATATATGTATATGCATAAACTTTTTAAAAAGGTTGGATCTCCACTCATTTTAACATATTGATCGATAATACAATATTTCAAGTGATTTACTGATTATTTTGAGCTTAATGATGATGCAGATTTTAACAATCTTATATCTTTCATTTTTCATGATTGAATATTGAAAGGATACAAATATGCTTTACAATTTTCTCTTCAATAAACTATTTTTTCTGGAGTTGATTATTCTTACAATTTGATACTTTGTTTATGAAAATTTATTGTCAATTTTTTGTAAGATTTTTATGGTTTTAAAATCTCTTAGATTTGATAATTGTCATGTTCAGTAATAAGATTCTAGTGAACGAATGATAGAAAAGGAGTGTAAATTATACTTCAGATGAGCATTCCAGGATCATTCTCAAAGAAATGTGGACAGATTCTGACAATGATTACATCAATGCCAACTTTATATCGGTAAAAATAGAATATATAGATTTGAACAATACATACATGTACCAAAAATCAAATTTTCGTTTCTCTCACAAAGAAAAGTTATGCTTTTTTTAAATGTTTCAATATATATTTCAATTGATATATAATTCTTAAAATTTTAATTGTGTAAATGATGAAACGACATTCTTGAAAATTTCTCATTAATTTGAAGATATGAAAACTCTATCATTTAATAAACTTTTCAAACAATCATTGAACACTTCAATTTTTGCATTTTTTGCCAAATAAAGTGGATTTATTGCAAATTAAGTTGTCAAACGAAACATATTTCACTTTAATTCTCATTTGCGTAGTTTTAGCTTGTGATCGGTTTAAAAGAAATTGTGCCTTTTTAAGCAAACTATATTCGTCTCAAATTTGGGGAAAAATTTGTGTTTTGCATCCTTAAGATTTTCTATTGATTATTTACCTCATCGAAACTTTGTAATTTGGAACTGATGTTTTTTATAGGACTGCAATGGAGAGAATCGGTATATTGCAGCTCAGGGTATGCAAAGTTTCTTTACTTTCATTGTTAATTGATTGGGGAAAATATTACATCATTGCAGAAAGTGCATTCTATTCCGATCATCAATAACCAGATAATAAATTTGCATTTCGAAAACATATATTTTCTTAATCTTTTTGGATTGTATAGTTACTAAAACTAAAATACACCAGCCCTTATCCTTTTTGAAAAAAAAAATCACTAAATAATTTGAAGTTATGCCCTCTTTGTTTCGTTAACCTTTTTGTACTTTAATAGTGTGTTTTAATTCTAAAGCTGTGGAATTTTTATAGTTAACTTGAAAAGAATTTGAGCTTTATTCAAATATGTTTACAGGGCCTAGAGACAACACATTAAGAGATTTTTGGAGAATGATTTGGCAAGAGAACATTAAAGATATTATCATGCTGACAAACTTAGTAGAGAAGGGAAAGGTAGGAAAAGCTATATTCTAAAAAGAAGTTCAAGATGTCAAAAATGTAAAATTGTATATTCATTGGAAAATGTTTATTTCATTTTTATATGTTTTTATTTAACGATTTGGTTTTTCAGAACAAGTGCAGTCAATACTGGCCAGATAAAGATAAATCAATAGGAATTGGTCTCTGCACTATATCTCTGAGAGAAGAAACAGTGTATGCATTCCATACATTGCGAAAACTTTCAGTAGAAAGAAAGGATGTAAGGATTCATTATATAGACAAAACCTTGTATTTTAATATTTTAGTATATACATTTGTGGTATCTCTCTATTATATAAACATACGGAGAACAAATATCTTCAATTTTGTATGAAGTTTGTCTGAGGTCAGAGGTCAATACGTGACCTAATCACACGGCGCAACAATATCTACCGGTTCGTTAATATAAAATGATTTACTCTACTTGCTTTTCATGTATAAAAATGAACAAAATGTGCAAGTAAAATAATAACTATTTTATTTACAACGTTAACAAGTATTTTTTTTTTTTTTTTTTACAGTTTTTTGGTTATCGATTTAACCTGTGTACATGGAGAATATACCAATAGAAACTAGCTTTTGTTTACAAGTTTTATGTCACTGTTCTTCAGCTGTACAGTTTCCAACGTTTATCCTTATTTTTGTGGTAGACTTTTAGTTAAATCCTCATGATAAACTATAATTTTTTCATCAAATTCTACTCACGATAAATGTGTAAATCTGTTGGAAAATCAAAGCAATGCAATCACGCCACGAACAGCTGAAAAACACATCGGCGCTGTCGTAGTTCAATGTAAGTTTCGCTAGTGTCCGCGTGTTTCTTGTGGCTTTTCAGCATTGATTATCAATTTTCACGAATAAAAATATTCCCAGACAACAATCTGTTCACTATTACTGATCACAAGTAGCCTTTCACAAATTAGTCCCTTAGAAATAAATCCTTTAGCCTGATGAATTCGAAGCGTAACCGCCATTCAAGCCGATTTGCACCTTGCGTCATTTTTAAAAATCTACGACGGACGGTTAGTGCAATAATCTTTATTCGAAAGTATTAAATTGTCTGTCTCAAATGTATATATAAGTAATAAATAACAAGTTTATAAACTTCAATGGGAATTGAAGTGGGTCGGTACGAGATTAAATCTTCTGAGAAGGCCTTCGGCCTTCGCAGGATTTGATCACGTGACCGATCCACTTCAATTCCCATTGAAGTTTATAAACTTGTTATTTATTTCTTAAATGATGTTTTTTTTTCGTTAATGAACATCAAATGTTGAAATAATCTGAAATCATTAAGAATTCAGTAAAATAATTCTAACACAACATCAAGACCAATGCCTCTACTTACAATATTATCATTATGAATATAATTCCTGTATACAAAGCCACCTAGTAAGAGAACTATCACCCAGTTCCACTATACCGCCTGGCCAGACCATGGTACACCACAGGAGCTGGAACTTGTCCAATTCCATAGATTTGTATCAAGGAGAATACATACGGATGTTCCACTACTAGTGCATTGCAGGTTTGTCAACTTTTAAAATAAAAAAATAACATTTATTTGGCTTTAGACCGTAGAAAACGATTTATCGTCGCAGATGGTTCTGATACAAAAAAGAACTCTCATTGCCAAATGACCCTCCGTTCCGATTATTGGTATTAACATACAGTATTTCAGTGTACAGCTACTACAATTTCTTTATTTTCATATATAATTAGAATGATAAATAGATTACTCAAATATATGGGGTAAGATGCATCTGATTCATGTAAAAATAGCAAATACATGTACATGTGTTTTTTATTTAAAATCGCAAATAGAGAGTCGAGATGTTCTTTTTAAGAATATAATTGTTTTTTTTTTAAACAAAGCTACAGTTGTACTTACATGAACCAATTGTAAATTCTTTCAAAGTCAAATTTTCTGCATTTACAAAATCAGCCTTTACAATTTTACTAGATCAACTAGATCATCTTCTAAACATCAGTTATTTGTCGTTACTTTATCAAGTCGTACAAATGTGTTTCGCCCTTATTTTCAGCGCCGGAGTTGGTCGTACGGGAACATTTATTGGACTTGATTCACTCCTGACTCAGGGAAGAGACACCGGGCGGATCAACGTTTTTGAATTTGTCAAACAAATGAGAGAGAACAGAATGACAATGGTTCAAACCCCAGTAAGTTTCTACGATATTGGTCTTCTTAACATTAGATAAATGTTAAGCTTAGTCCAATCAAATTTATAGCAATTGTTCAAACATGTGTTTATAATAAATACGATTATTTTCATTTGCCTGACAAATCACTAGAGGAATGAGAATATTGTTTTTAAAGATATTTGTTTGTAAACAAACAACTTAAGAAAGCAACAATTCGGGGCTGAATTTTTCCTCTAAAATGATTTTCCTGTACAAAAATCTTTTATCTAATGAAAGGAATAAACGTAACGAAGAGTGATCAAATAAATATTAAAAAAAGAAGTTTAAACCATACAAAAGTCCTATTTACATGACCAAATCTGCTTTATATATAGAGAACACCTTACAGTACAAAAGAGTATTTCTGAAAATTTGTACTAAAAGATATCTTATTCTTTCAGGAACAGTATATTTTCCTGCATGAAGCACTAAACTGTGGATTCCAGGGCGACTTCCTTCTTTCAAGAGATGAATTTCCAACAAAATCGGAAGCATTGCTGAATGACAATGCCCCCTTAAATCAAAGAGCTCTTTACAAAGAATTTAAGGTATAATATGATCATTAATAATTGCTGTTTAGCGTTTTAATTATAAAATTTCAGTGGAGACTTTTTCATTGTTTTTTTTCTTTTTATAGGTTTTGGAAACATTGACATCCAACTCCAACTTTTTGGCAGACGAGGTCGCTACAAGTGTAGAAAACACCAAAAAGAACTTCAGTCAAGACATACTACCTGGTATGATATATTGTTTAAAAGACATCCGTTTACAATCTTCATTTATATTATGCCAAGATACGTTAGCTTGAGCTTTTGCTATATAATTGATAAGCAACAAAATTGTTAGCCTTTTAGTTTTAACTGACATTAAAATAATCATATCTTTATTTTTAGTTTCAAAGTTCCGGCCGTACCTTACCACATATGTGAAAGGAAGGAATGATTATATCAATGCAGTAATGGTTCCGGTGTGTATTTATAAAAAAAATATCTATATGCAAAATGTACGTAAATCGGAATTCGATAGAAAATCTGGTTTTATTCTGTTACTTTACATTCCAGTCCTATAAAAACCCAGCCGGATTAATCATAACCCAAAAACCTCTACCCGACACTGAGATGGATCTGTGGAGATTGTGCTTTGATCACGAAGTGAATGCACTGGTGGTCCTTAATGCCAAGAATGAGGTATAACACTGACGTTATCTTAATCTATTCTAGTTTGATCCTAATTTTGTCCTCTACATACAAATTCCATTTCTTTATAAGATTATAACTTCTGTACACACTGAATATCTTGTAAGTTTCTTTCGGTACTCCTGTAAGCATTATGATATCGATGCTTTACCTTTAGGCAAACGGCTGGTTTCCAAAGAGAGGGTCGTCTAAGGCGTGTGTTCCTTTCACCCTTACAGCTGGCGGTACAGGAAGTAATATCAGTGGTGTGTCACAGGACCACGTAGTGATTTCAGGCGACGTAAGACTTCATATTATTAGTTACCAGAAATTACACATGCATTTAATGAAAAAAATTGCAATGACTATAAATTCAATCTATGCTTATCGGTGAACTGAAAGGTATGTAGAAGTTCACTGAAATATGACTGAATGGCAGAACTCAATCTTTTCATCCTTGTGACCAATTAGCCGAAAAATTGTAGATTCAAGTTTTTATTAAGATTTGATATTTTTTTTAAATAAAGATATAAATTCTATAAGTTTAAATCAAAAGGATGTAAAACAACTATGCAGTGGACAGAGGTTATTAAATGGGTATCTTTCCATTACCCTAGTATCGATTAAATTATTAGAATGGAATTAAAACTTGTTTTCTTCAATATATGAATAAAATGTTTGGCTAGTCAAGAATGTAGTTTTATTGAAATCATGATTTTTTTTTTAAATTTAGCATTGTTTTTTCCCCATTTCCTAACAATATTTCTGTTATATAATTAATCTTTTTATGTCAAAAATAGAACGTGAAGAAAGAAATAGAGGTTTTCCAAGTGCAGACTGATGATAATGATACTATACTTAAAGCCACAGAACTCGTTCTAGAAAAGGAGAAACAGTCACCATTTACATCTGTTGTCATAAGCAAGTAAGTTTTATTATATTGATTGAAATCAAATGCATAAGCTTCAAGTTTCATTGTAATACCAGATTCATGTAGCAAATCATTCTCTGTTTATATAAAGATCCTACAATAACTCATATCTATTTATGCATTTGTTCTATAAAAATTGCCTAAAACTTGAACAAATTAAGTGTAAAATGAAAATACATTATGCCTTGTCTAAGTGTATGTAAGATAATAGAGATATATTTTTCTTTTAAACCTATATTTTTTTAATAATGGAATGGTAAGTTGTAGTTGCTAATGTAATACACAATAGCAACTTCACTGGTTTTTTAGTAAAGTAGAAATAGCATACTCAAATATATTACCTAGGCGATTCTGACAATCACTCGTTTTTAAAAAAAATCAAAATGTATAAATTGATACCTTTTATTTGTAGAAAATGGAGCTCATCCCCATATATATGTAGGATAAGATATTACCTAAATATATAGTATACCACATAATAGGCTTTTAACTCTGTCTATAAGGAACTTTGATCCGGCACAAATCTGTTTAAAGTTTTAACTTCACTGTTGCAACAATACAACCGAAGTATTCTTCCGAGCTTGCCGAAAAGATAAAAAAAAATATGCGAGTAATAAAATATGTACATTGTGCGTTTTACACTTCAGGGACGGAGCAGGACCGGCCGGTATCCTCTGTGTTTTACATAACGCCCTGCAACAGATCAGTATGGATGGAGAGGTCGACATATTTACAATAGTACGGCAGTTAAAAGTCAGAAGACCGGAAGTTATCACAACGCTGGTGTGTAAAAACAGCCATTTTTTTCTAAGAATAAAATGAAATACATTTTCCCTGTTTTTCCTTTTTCAATTTTGCAGAAAAAAATAGATTGAATATAAGTTTTTAAAAGAAATATCTCAGGAGTGCCTGAATCAGTACTACTTTTAGGTTATTGTTGCAGGAGGAGTACAGACGATGTTACCAGCTGGTGTCTCAATCTGTTTCAACAGAGGGAATATATGCCAACATGTGACAAGGATCTCCTTTCTGTTTCATTTTATATATGATATTATATATGTACCAAATGCATTTTTCCTATATGTGAAAGTAGACATTTCATTTAATATTTATTAAACTAGTAATAGGTTATTTCCTGATAATAATTTCATTTGAAAATAAAAAAGTAATTTTAATTAAGAATTGATATGTGTAAATACATGTATTTTGGCAAAATATTTATGTTACAATGTTACGTACAAAATGACAATAAGCCTCGGCATGAATTTTTTGTATTTAAAGCACTTAAAACCAATCATGGTAAAATCTTATCAAAATTAATGTAGATACCTACATGTGTCTTGATTTAATAATTATTTACGGTAATTTGAATCACGTAATTGATAGTGATGACACATTTGAAACATGATATAAAAAAACTGAAAGAGGTGAACGAAGAAATCTTTTCAAAAATAGATAATATATTTTATTGCAGTTCGAAATTTTAAAAATTTTGCAAATGTAGCTGCTTTCTTTACAGAATTCTAGATTTTGTTTTTATCAATTTGTAATATTTATCATTAAAGTCATTCAAACATCTGCTTTTTCCATATAATTTGATTGACTGTAAAATATACCAACATCATTTCAAATTTAATGACTTCCGAGAAATAACATGATTTAAAGTTATTTTTCTATCATAATAAAAAAAAGCAATTTAAGCATACAAGTTTTAATATTTGATTGCAGTTAATAGCTTAATAGACAAGATGAAACAAAATAATTGTTTGCATCAGTCTTTATTGTAAAAAAAAAACACCTTTACTAGTAAGTTACAGATAAAACTAAGTTCAAAAAGTTTATTAATAAGCATTAAACAAATATTGCTAGGTTTTGAACAAAATTCAATACCATGGTCTAAAAAGTAGTTTCTGAAGACAGAAGATTCAACTTTAGGTGATAAGAAGAGCAGAAATGCTTTTTTTCATAGATGAAGTTTGAGAAAATGGAATATTCTACACTGGGTAGCGACAAAATAACTGTAATTCTTCTAATGCAGGAAAGTAAGACAAACACACATACACGTGACTTCAATGAAATGAAAACAAAGTTAAATCACGGTAACGTGCTCGACCATTGGTAGCCATTGCATGCCAACATCTGTGACAATAAAGCAGTCAGTTGTAACGATTGCGAAAAGTACAATATGGTGCTGATATCGTAGATAGTAATATTGAAAATGGTTTACACCTATTTGAAAAGTCGTATTCAACTTAAAATGTTTTTCGATTTGGATTCTTTCTTAAACATACCTGAACTCAAATTGATTTTCGTGTACAAAATAAGAAATCACTTTCTTACAACATATAAAAGGGACTTTTATGAAGGCAGGAACGTTTTTAACTTTTAAAATTATTATACCAAAGAAATTAGAAACCTTGAAGAGATATAAAAACAAACTTACATGTACAGTAGTTAAGCTCAAAAGCCTGTTCAAATATTCAAACAATACAAAAACAGAGCTGCAAGAAAATGAACTAAACAACAGAGGTATAATTACATGCTTTAAAGGAGCAAACACCGAAGGTCGACAATCTCAACCGCCTTGTATTCCTTATCAATTAGACAGGCAAAAGGAAAATTAATTGTAAAGGTATGTCAATTTTCATAAGAATTGTCAACATTCTACTTAATGAAATAGTCGAACTCATCGCGCAGTGATTAGAGTATCTGCTCTAGGGTCGAGAATATGGGAATTTATCCTTTCGCGGTTCAAATCCCATTGTGGAACATAGAAATTTGTCTGTAGGATGAATTCATATAAACAGAGTCCCTGTAGGACAAAGGGTGCTTGCACAAAATGGATTCATCAATGCTCAATGAGTATGTGCCGAATAGGGAAAAACATTTCCAGACATCAATCGGTAAGTCAAGTGGTGGTGTCTCCATATACGTGAAAAAGTCTTGCTTAAACAGCATACGTACAGCCGTCAAACGTTCTTGTTGAGATCAGTCTTTGTATTGACCAAAACAAAGAAATATTGATTATATTCTTAATTCGATAAATGATTGATTGCTAACTTTGCTCCTTTAAAAAAATGCTATTGAGTATTTAATGAACAAGCAGGCATAATTTAGATAAGCGGATGATATTGGTACATTGCTACATTAATAATTAGGCTTAATTCCGCTTGTCATTGTGTTTTTACGTTTATTATCGTTTGGAATGGTAAAGATTCATAAACCCTCTGCTCACTCAAAAAACAAAAATGTTGCTTAATGATTCTCAAAAAGAAAAATTATTTTATAAGTAAAATACAAACAACTATCGCATAGATTGCAGGGCAAAATTGGACAAAAAAGACACTTCAACTTTGCAGACCTATAAAAGAATAATTGGAATTTATGACATTAAGAGTTATCTCTCTTATCAGAGTATCGTCGAGCCTTCAATGAACTCTTGAACATGTTATATGGAGCCTGTTGGACGTTTTTTCTCACAAACATAAGGCCGTCTCTCCCAGCATCGTAAATCTATCCACTCCTGCCAAGGGTATGTGACAGCGACACAGTGTTCCTCTCGGTTATAATTATTTGGTTCTCTCCATCTCCAATTGGTAAAGGTGAGTCCCCTTCTACTCCAGTCCCATACAAACCTCCAATCGTTTTCCTGGTCATTGGCCCCGATCCAAACCACACACTGAAGCCATAGGCGGTGGGTACAATACGCTACGAAATATAGTAAACACTAGAAATGGAAGTCTGAGAGAAAAATATCTAGGTTAAAAAAACTATAAAAATATTCAGTAATACTTTCTTAATAAGTAGCGATCGTTCATAGTAGTAGAGCTCTCGCTCCGTGATCGGGAAGTTGTGAGTTCGATTGTCTGCCGTGACTGACTTAAGTCGATAAAAAATGGGTAGAATCTCTTCTTCCGCCATGCAGGCAGCGCTTTGAAGTGAAGTTGGTGGCCCTTGATTAACCCTAGCCTAGTAAATTGTATTTGCGGACAGATGATTGTGTACATGCATATCCTAGACCTTTCCAAATGATACCTTTTTGAGATACATTTGCTATCTTTAAATCATGAACTCGTTTATCAATAGCTTGCCTTTTCCTAAACTTTTCGAAAGTAGAATATGCTCTAACTATCTAGCCAACATTGAGATATAAATTAAATATGCACGTGAAACAGATGCATTGCAACATAAATAACTATGTTTTTATGTTAAAATCAACGTTTTTTTCTAATAAAATAAGAAGCACACTGTGGGTGTGAACGATCGGCATGGAATGCTCATTCCCCCATGATAGAGTTTTTAGACACATATTTTTGGGTTTCATGGATATTGACGTTGTAACCACATGAGAGACGGGGCTATCATTTAGAGGGCTCATTGCTCTCAGTACATCTAGTTTTATAGAGAACCATATGAAAATATGAATGTTATGAAAAAAAATCAATAAGATAAATTTGACATACCTGGTGCTAGATAATTAATGATCCATTCATTTTCTTTTCTTGATTCAATCTCTGTGAGATACCCTCCTTGACTTTTGCACTGAAGCTAAAATGTCAAAATAATTTAAAACGTTAGAAGGTGCAATGTTTTTCATTAATAGTTTCTATCGATATATGTAAGAACGAACTGAGTTTTGTTTTTACTATCATTTTACTACAAAAAATACTCAGACTCTTTTTGAGTTACAACTTCTAAACTTAAGGTCAGGATCTAGTAAAGAAAAGATGTCTCGGTTCAAAATTTGCATGTAAACAAGATGAAAAACCATATATTGAACAGTTATTTGCAATGAAATATTAAGAAAAATAGCCACGAATATAAAAGTTTTTTTCATATATAAAGGAAATGTATCCAGATTGCCTACGGTCTCTCAGACAACCGTTATATGTATGTTCAGGGCCCCTTTTTCTAAAAGAATATCAAACTTAGATTAATATAGGTATCAGGATTACATTTAATACGATATCAATTTGAATGCCATGAAAATACCCTATTTTGTACATTAATTTCTGCTAAAACCGTAATGTAAGGGAAAAAAGATGAAATCAATTACAACGTTATAATAGGCCTAGCACCACAAAAGCACTATAAAGTCATTTACTATATCTTGACCTTAACTAAGATATGAGAATGAAGTGCTTAACAAATAATTATTTAGATTACAGGTATCAGAATAATAATGTACATTTCTCTAGCCTTTACGAAGCCTACCTTAGCTTCGTCCCATGTTAAGTATTCTTTCCCCCTGAAGTAGCAGTGTTCCTCAAAATACAGCCACCCAGGCTCGCATTCTGATACGCCCCCATGAAATAACAATGTACAATATTAGCACAACATATACAATGTTAACATAAAAATACAATACTAGCATAACAACAGCACAGTTTCATTTTTGTCACTATAAGGGTTACGACAAACAGTCTAGTTTCTCTTTGCTAACTTAAATTTCTTTTCTGGTTATTGCTAATTGTAACATTTTATGATCATACAACTTTATAAGAAAATTATGGAAAAATAGCATGTAAGTGTACATCCGCGGAGGTAAACAAGCGTAATTTACGTCTCTTATAATGTCATGATCTCTTTTTTTGCTATACACGTGTCTGTTAACATCCATTTCTTAAACAGGATAAATCAGTCTTGACTAAGGGACGTATTTAAATTAACTTTTGTCCGTTTTCTTAACAGATTCAAATTTTAGTCAAATTAAGTCGAAAAAACACCTTACATTTTAGGCAGCAGATAATACACATTGTTTGACATCGCTTGTTGCCCAGAACGTTCCCCACTGTCTCTATTTAACAAACAGTGCTCTACTTCTTACATGCAGTAACTATTTTCGGTATAGAGGAAAAAATATCATTGAATCTTACACCATTTAAACAATATTTTTATTGAAATCTAGTGTGTAATGTGACTTCCGTCCTCTTATTTCCATCTTTGATGTAAATAAACAATATCCAATCCACTTTAGAATTCCGAAGGGAGAAGTTAATCCTTACATCGCGGTTTCAAATCCAACTGTTGGATGTAGAGAACGGTCCTTCAGATAAGACCGTATAAACTAAGTTCCTATGTCGAAGTAGGTTCTGGCACGGAAAAGATACCTTTCTGCTCAATGGCCCTGAGTTCCGAGTATAGGACAAAATTTGCATGGCTTTTTGTCGCGTCTACATATGAGTGAAAAATTTTCGAGAGGACGTGCAACCAAAATACAATAAAGCAATCATGATATTTCGTTCCTGTAAAGTCTATCAACTTTGTTATTAATATATATTTTAAAATATTACAGTGATTGGAATTTCAGGTCTTCATTGATATTGTTTGTCATATATCGTTTTCAAAATAAATCTCAAAACTTGCACTTTAATCAATTTGCAATACTGTAAACGTATTACATTTGGCTGTGTATTCTTTTTAGCATTTTTTGCGGAAAGCAATATCCGCTAATTCAAGTACGACGCTAAATGTCTCGCACATAAATCTATAAAGAAAAACATTAAGATATGCGCTTAATCAAATCCACGCTAACTTGTTCAAAATCCAGTTTCCGCCAAATATCGTACGCACTGAATATAATACATTTACAGTATACCCCGATGTCCTTTAAACGAAAACAATATCATTTATTATATAGTTGAATATATCCTGTCTATCTCATTGTCTGAGACCCATTTATGTAGAAGAAATGCTACGTTATAATCACCTGCTTGTGACAATTCAGGTAAATATAAGGACATTGGTAAAAAATTATGTTTTTTTGATTAGTCAATTACAAATTGATAATAGCCTTTTCATTGTTACCGATTTCAACTCAACATGGGTATATATAACATTAGGGAATATAATGGGGTTGGGGGTGGTTGGGGTGAAAGGCACCTTCTTCATCCAACACCCAAATCATTTTTAAACGTATATATTCTTTAATTTAAACGTAAAATATTTGTCAAAAGAATTGTCCCCTACTAATTTACTTTAACCCCCATCCTAAATCCACAAAACCCTACACAAACCAAAAACATCTAGAATTTTTATTTAATTTTTGCAGAAACAAGTCAAATACATTTTTCAACTGTCATCAGTTGTCCACTTATAATAAATATATCCCACTTTCTTTTAAAATTCATCCTTTCAAATGAGCAATATTACTGTATTTTTATGGCAAAAGTAGATTTGAATTTAAAAAAAAAAAAACTATGACTGTTTAGATTAAACTAACTCTGTTTCTCTAAGTGCATTTGGTTAATACTTCAGCAAATGTAAACATTTAAGATGGCATGAACTGCTCATCATTTACTGATATCATGGTATTGAAAAAGATTTTTTTCTTCAATACGGTCATTCAAACACATCTCCATGCGAACTCGGTCAATATTGTATTCTTCATATAGCTAAATCTTGGTATTGACCTCAAAAAGCAATTATTAAATATCATTATTATATTTACCCGACCAGAACTCCCAGCCCTCATGCGCATCAAACTCCACCGTTTCACGACTTTGATATTCCATTAGTTTACACGATTGTTGCACTTCATGGTAAAAAACACCCGAACATTTGGGGTTTCGATTTAAGCAAAATAACGAACATTGACCAAGATCTATCCCTTTATATTCATTTATGATGAACTTGATATTTCTTGGCAATACATTGTTAAGGTACCGTTTTCTTAAATATGACTGTGCGTTCACTTCAGCGCCGCATTTTGGAAGAAACACATCTAGAACAAAGGCTATGCAGAAGATTTGTTTCATCACAATGGACATTTTAGTTGTTTAACGTATTATTCATACCCTAGTGTTGGTTTTGTATGTTTGCATAAATAATCTAAGGAATAGGATCATCATTTAACCTTCACCGATCACAGCGGACTAAATCCTTGAAAAGAAAACAACCTTTTCCGAGTATAGTTGTATAAAATTCTAAGCAACAAATTAGCTCTATTTTTTTCATTCGCATTCTCTTTAAAGATCCTTTTTCAATTCCTTAAAAAAATTGGCAAAAATAAAAAAAGGAGAGGAAAATTACATCTGGCTCATTTTGTTATATATTTTTTAACCGAAAATAGAAATACAGACAGTCAAGCATTTTAAACTGTTGACTTTCAAAAGGATAAACATTTCCTGCCATGTAATAGGGTATTAAATATTTATAAGATAAATTAAATATTTCTAGATCTTTTAACTGATATCGATTTTTCAAAAGAGATGATGTCTTGAATAATTGAATGAAATTCTTTGAAAAACGTTTTCCAAGTCCCGCTTAATTTTTAGCTCATCTGATCCGAAGGCTCAAGTGAGTTTTTCTTAACACAATTTGTCCGTCCAGCTGTCTATCTGTCTGTCTGGTTATAAACGTTTCACATTTTTGACTTCTTCTCAAGAACCACTGGGCCAATTTTAGCCACACGTAGTACGAAGCGTCCTTTGGTGATGGGAAATTCAAATTGTAAAAATGAAGGGCCAGGTCCTCTCACAAGGATAGATAATCAATAAAAGACAAAAAATGGTTAGGTCATTAACAAATCTTTTTCTCAAGAACCACTAGGCCAGAAAAGCTGAAATATATTCGGATACCCCTCGTAGGTTGTATAGATTCTAAATTGTTCAAATCATGACCCCCGGAAAATGGCGGGGCCACAATAGGGAATCAAAGTTTTACATAGAGATATGTAGGAAAGATCTATAACATCTTCTTCTCAAGAACCACAGGACCAGAAAAGCTGAAACTTATGTGGAAGCATCTTGGTGTAGTTTAAATTCTAAATTGTTCAAATCTTGAGCTCCGGGGTTGGGCGGAGCCACAATAGGGAATCAAAGGTTTACATATAGGAAATATCTTTAAAAATCTTCTTCCCAAGAACCACGGGGCCAGAAATGCTGAAACTAATGTGGAAGCATCCTGGTATCGTTTAGATTCTAAATTGTTCAAATCATGACCTCCAGGGGTTGGACGAGGCCACATTAGGGAATCAAAGTTTTACATAGAAATATATAGGAAAAATCTTTAAAAATATTCTTCTCAAGAACTACTCGGCCACAAAAGCTGACACTTATGTTGAAACATCCTGGGGTAGTGTAGACTTTAAATTATTCAAATCATGACCCCCCGGAGTTGGGCAGGGCGAACGTTTGGAATCAATATTTTACGTACAAATATATAGGAAAAAAACTTTTTAATTTTCTCCTCAAGAACCACTGGACCAAACAAGCTGAAACATTTGTGGAAGCATCTTGGAGTTGTGTAGATTTTAAATTGTCCAAATTTTGACCCGTGGAGTACGATGTGGTCACAATAGGCATTACAAGGGGAAATCTTGTTAAGAATATAGCATGGTCAAAACTTCTCAGGTGAGCGATTTGGCCCATGGGCCTCTTTTTTTTGGTCTGATAGAAAATTTTGAAAAAAAAAATTGAATAAAAGAATTATCATTTTTTGTACTCTAAAAAATGAATTTTGATATAAAATCAAAAGTTTAATCAATGAATTTAGAAAAAAATACTTTGTATTGACTAGTCCTTTTTTAACCGAAGAACAATGCCGAAACGACTGTCCGTCTGAAGAATATCCGCTTAAATTTTTTTAATTGCAATATATTCGACAGTTTATAATTAGATAAGAGGAAAATGTTATTCCGTCCACGTTGGATAAGAAAATACCAATACAATTAATCAATGACATAAATATAAACCTCTGACTTTTCAACTTTATTTACAACCATTCCTCGCTTTGAATCAAAATATTTTATACAGAATAGACAGCAGCCTTTTAAATTAAAGAGGAACTCGTAGATTTACTTAACTTGTCATTTTTTTATTTAATTCATTATCTTGTTCAAGTCAACATCTCCTAATTTCTTTGGTGGATACAATACAATACCTTCTTCAGTAAATACAAACGATAATTAGATGAGATGCTGATCATTACTGACGTTTCTCATACTATTCGTTAGGTCATCAATTGCATGTACACACTTAATTGTCTACGAATTTTCCGTTAATTGCTGATCATGATATTAAGGTGCATGATCAACGGGTCACCAATCTGCAGGGGATCCATTTTTCTTCGTGTCATCTGATCTCGCCTATGATAATTTAGAGATCTATGTTTTCTCTGCTACTGAATTGCATTGTTTGAATGAACTCTTCATCTTGAATACTGTTTATTATGCTCATATACATGTATTTCATCATAAAAACTGATTGAATTTGAAAAACTAATACTAAATAACTTAACTACATAAGAATTCTTACAAACAGAAATGCATAATGTGTTCAATTAAATGATTAAACAGGCATTATTCCTTACTGCCCGCTTAAATATAACAACGTTAAGACGTGAAATGAAATTTTAGAACAAGTCACCCCAATGAAGACAGAGGTCAAATCATTATACTAGATGACCTTAAAAAGTAAGATAAGTTGACGTATAGGGATCTTACAATTGATCAATTTCGCTTACGTAACCCAATTACATCACGAAAAAAAAATCCTGTCTACTTATTGAACTCTGATAATAAAAGTAATAGAAATAAGGTTATCGTTAAATTGAAGAAAGTATTCATAGAAAACAATGTTGCCTAGCGATGAAATATCCTTCATGCTCTGAATCGTTTATAAATAAAAAAAAAAACCAATGTTCATGAAAAATGGACAAAACATTTCAACATCAGTAGTATTTCCAATTACTTATATTATAAGAGCCTGAATGACTGTAAGATCAATGTTCAAATTTAATATGTTTCATAAAGATCAAACTCTCCTTTTCTTCCAAACTTGGCAAAAAAATTATATGTATCCGCAAAGAATGTACATAGCTTGTCCCTTTTCCCCGAACATGAAAAGGAGCACACGGCGGACGCGACTGGTCGATAAGGGCTGCTCACTTCTCCATAACATCTGATGTTTTTTTTAATGTTAGTTTTTGTTCCGTTCTTGTTATGCATTGTTCACTGGTCTATTGAGCTCGAATATTATTCGTAATCCCTATACATTTCATTCTAACTGAATTTATGATAATGTCTTTATGACTGGTAAATCTATGTTGAAACTAGATACGTTTCCTATTTCTTTTCTGCCAAATATTTATAATTTTTGTAATGGGTTATTAAATTGGACAAAATGTTATGCTATCTAAATTTTAATATTTGGTTTTCGTGGGGGGTAGGGGGGGGGGGTGTTTCGGGCTTAAAGACTTTCAAAGAGAAGGTCCCCATCTTCGCAATAGCATCATTTCTCAAAGTGTTTTGACTGTAAAAATATATGCACACCGGATAGAGGTATGTACATGTAGATGGTTTACGATGGTATGTTTACTGAGACCATGAAACACACAAGCACACATTCAATTAATAAAATTGTTTAAGAGATAAAATATCACCACACGCAACATAGCAAAATATTATTTTGTTATTCAGTACATCATTATAAACACTTTTTTATCTACTGTACTTTTAAAAGTATGGAGAGAGAGAGAGATAGAGAGAAAGAGATTTTAAAAAAATCGATACGACACTAATCCTTTTGAAAATACAGAAGTTTTTATTTAATATAATTTTATTTTCCTTTTTTATAGACAAGTAGGCTTCCTTTATCAGTTTATTTAAGTGTTAAATTTCCATCTAGAAATGACCAAACATGGGGGAAATATCTGGATTTAGAGAGGGAGTACATGTACATCTCCATGAATCTCCCCAGCAGCCCTCTTTAAAAAAAATAATAATAACTAGATAAGATCTCGTTGCGAGCAACGAGTAGGTCTTCAGTTGATTTTCTCGATAAGATGAGAAGTGATTTTGACTGAGATATTGGTTAATAGAGAATGACATTAAGTTTTCTTTCATTAAATTTAAAGTTTCTGGGTCCGACGTTATAAAACATACTTAAGTCTAAGAATGCTCTGAATTCTGAAAATTTTCTCAAATTCAAAATTCTCAGACTCAGCGGCCCTCATAAAAAAGTTGAGAAAAATAAAAATTCCTTAAACTCTCTTTAATTCTCAAATTCTCAGCTGAGTAATTCTCAAGACTTGAGTTGAGATTTTTTTTTGAGAATTCTCAAAGTTTTATGACGGCGGACCCTGATTTATATCACGATATCTTGAACATCTTTTATCCAGTCTAGCTTATTAAAATACTCCCCTTTTCGAGATGTAAAGCATAAAATAAATAGAATTTTGGACCTTGCGACCCCTTATTACGTAACATATGATCAAATTTTATAATATATTTTTGCAAATGTAAAGAAGAAAATCTTTGCTTCTGTAATGTATCACAAAATATTATAATATATTGTTGCAAATGTTGATATCAAAGAAAGGTCTTGTGATTTCTTTTTGTTGCTTCTTGCCACCCCTACAATGTATCACAAAAAATCAATATGCATATTGTTTAAAACATTAAAAATTGCTTATCAAAAAGATATAAAGCGTCAAAGATTTAGCATTCTGGCCCCTTGTGACCCCTAATTACGTAACATATGATCAAAATTTTATCATATTGTTGCAAATCGTTAATATGAATATCTTTGCCTTTGTAATGTATCACAAAATATTGATCATTAAAGAGTAAAAGATGAAAGACCTCTGGCCCCTCTGAGCCCCTAATTTGACCAGTCAGCCCCTTTTTCTTCATACCAAATGAAAGGCCTTGTGATTTCAAAGACTTTTTGTTCAACACCTATTCAGAGATTTCTTTTCGTTTTGGAGATATGCTTAATAAAAATATTTAGGGGCCACCCCTACAAGTCCTTAATGGGGCCATTTTACAAAAAATCAAAGTATGCATATTGTTTAAAACATTATTCTGACCATCTTTTGTTCAATATTGCTTATCAAAATGTTCCCCCTTTTCGAGATATAAAGCGTCAAAGATTTAGCATTCTGGCCCCTTGTGACCCCTAATTACGTAACATATGATCAAAATTTTATCATATATTGTTGCAAATCGTTAATATGAATATCTTTGCCTCTGTAATGTATCACAAAATATTGATCATTAAAGAGTAAAAGATGAAAGACTTCTGGCCCCTCTGAGCCCCTAATTTGACCAGTCAGCCCCTTTTTCTTCATACCAAATGAAAGGCCTTGTGATTTCAAAGACTTTTTATTCAACACCTATTCAGAGATTTCTTTTCGTTTCGGAGATATGCTTAATAAAAATATTTAGGGGCCACCCCTACAAGTCCTTAATGGGGCCATTTTACAAAAAATCAAAGTATGCATATTGTTTAAAACATTATTCTGACCATCTTTTGTTCAATATTGCTTATCAAAATGTTCCCCCTTTTCGAGATATAAAACGTCAAAGATTTAGCATCCTGGCCCCTTGTGACCCCTAATTACATAACATATGATCAAAATTTTATCATATATTGTTGCAAATCGTTAATATGAATATATTTGCTTCTGTAATGTATCACAAAATATTAATCATTAAAGCGTTAAAGATGAAAGATTTCTGGCCCCTCTAAGCCCCTAATTTGAGGAGTGGGCCCTTTTTTCTTCATATCATGTAAAAACTCTTGTCATTGCGCACAACTTTTGTTCAATATGTTTTAACAAATTATGAAGAGATAAGAAGATATGAAACAAAAGGTGTCAAATTTTGTGAGATGTTTCTGAGATATTTTTTCGGGTCCTCCCGAGCTCCGGCGCCTTTTGCGCTAGAAGGAATTTGACACCAGCCCGCAACTCTACAATTCTTCCCTTACTTTCACTGAAAATCTTAAGTCAATATCTTCAGTCGTTTCGGAGGAGTTTCCCGGACAAGCCGACCCTCTAAAAATCAGAAAATCCATAATATCTCGAGATAGAAAATGACGTCATCGCCAAAAAAAAATTTCCAATAAGGTTCAGACAAATACCTATCAGGTATCGAGGTCCAAGAAATGTGATACACCTCGGCCCAAGGAAACCTCAAACTTTAATGCATGTAACAGTAAACTTGTTCCCACATATATCCTACAATAATCAACTCATAAACTTTTCTGAGCATCATTTCTTTGTCTTTCACTACTTTTAATTCATATGCTTATTTAACAACACTGATCTGATACGTTGAATCCCTTACTGGTCCAGTGCATGCCGCTCCCTTTCCCCACTACAAAAAAACCCTTTGTCTCATGATGAAATAAGTTAGTTCTTAGATTTATTACATGTATTTGAATGAAATTTTTTTTTTAAGAACTGAGTTCTTTGTTATGATTCTCTGACACTGACATACAATTTCAGAATTTAACTGATTTGTCATTAAAAAAATAAAAGGTAGCAATTTTCTCTTCATTGCTCCGCCCTCACTAACGCCAGTAACGGTCACACCGTCTATCAGGTCTGAAAGTTTGATGAAAATAGGATGAGCCACTACCGAGAACTCGCGTGCACAAAATCGGTAAGAATAATAATAATAGGGAAAAAGAAACAGAACGAAAACAATAAGGTCTTCCGTTGGAAACGGAAGACCTTAATAATAAAATAAAAAAATTGGCGTAATCCTTGAGAAGTTCTTTGTTTACTTTTTTGTATATTATATCCCAGAAGCCATTGTAACTGGCTATTACGCGTTTTCAATCGATCCGATGAAATGCCCCACCTACTCCAATTATTAATATGACACAAATAAAACCCATTTCGAGCAAGCTCTGAGCCCCTAATTTGACCAGTCAAATCCATAATAATAAAAAAAAAAATGGCGTAATCCTTGAGAAGTTCTTTGTTTACTTTTTTGTATATTATATCCCAGAAGCCATTGTAACTGGCTATTACGCGTTTTCAATCGATCCGATGAAATGCCCCACCTACTCCAATTATTAATATGACACAAATAAAACCCATTTCGAGCAAGCGCAATATTTCATCATCATCATCATAACTATGCATTTAGGTTTTCTATGGTTCTCCATGATTTAATGCATTGATCCCAACACAGGAAATTACTCCCAAAAACAGTAACGATTCAAAATTTATATGCCTACTACACAGTAAAACTATTTGGACACAATAAATCCTTAAGATCTTTGACGATCAAGGTTTAAGAACATAAATGTTGTGTAAATAAAATTTTAATCAAATAGATGTACGTGTTGTGTTTGAATTTTTAGTGCAGAACACTTATTTATCTCTTAAAAAGGATTCTGTCTTTATTCACCTTTTATCTTGTAGACCCTTGTCCTTTTTTATAATTGCATCATGCATGTTTTAATAGCATTTAACTATTTACATGTAAATATTAATTGGAATTATATCTTTACTTAGAAACATGATTCTAGAATTATGTTGGTATCATTCATCCAACAACGTACCCTAGTTGATTTATTGATGTATAACTGTTGAAGAATTAAAGGCATTCTATGAAAGATTTTGTTTTTCTACCCTTAATTTTCTTTTTTAATCTAAAAACTAATCGGCAATTTTATCAACTGACAAATATCAACGAACATTTCAACAAGTATGGACCAAGGATTACTCTGCTCTTCAACGCATGTTTTGGAAAAATTGAATGTAATGTTGGTGCATGAAATTAGTAGGGTTTTACACTTACAACTTCTAAAAACGGATTCCGCCAAAATATGACTGATATATTGTCGACTTGGCGTTAAACAATATACAATCAATCAATTATCTAAAAACTGATTTAATTGATAATATTATTTTTCAAATAATTAGGTTTTAACAGTTCTGCAATTCTGTGTCTAGGATGATGAGTCGAAGGGTGATATAAGACTGCATAATTATATAATGAAGACATTAATATTGTAACCTCGCTTTATCCATGAATTTGCAATATCCGTGTTCATACTAAAGGAGTTTTATTGTATATTTTCTCGCATATATAAGAGTGTTGGTCAGAGCAAGGAAAATCGCCCCATTTGCCACTAGGGTACTCCATAACAACGCAGTCTTCTCGCTGTCCGAAATTATTTGGTTCGCCATCTCTCCAGTTGGTAAAATTCAATCCTGCTCTACTCCAATCCCAGATAAATTGACCATCAGTTTGTTGATCCGTGGCTCCAATCCAAATGACACAATCTACCCAATTGACTGTACATTGTGCTACAAAATAAGATTTTGTGGTAAGTAAATCAGTTTAAACATCTATTAGATGCAGAGAGAGAGAGAGAGAGAGAGATTTCGTATTAAAAAAAATATCAAGCTTTTTTATCAAAGATTTTATAATAAAACATATGAAGACGACATATAGTATGCAAGACCAAAAGTCCATAAAGCAATACAAAAACAGGCGAAGAGAAAACACGAAACTCGAAAACATGAGAGATGACATCAGGTGCCATGTAGGTCCCATGTGTTCTCTATCATGATCGGGAAAGAAGGGGAAAATCCTTCCTTAACTAGTGTATAACTAACACAAACGCAGAAAATTATTAAAATTGGTACATAAGAATTTTTTTTCTCCACGATTTTCATCAGAAATGTGTCTTAATTTTTTTTTGAAAAAAAAAAAAAAACCAGACAAGTAAAGAAATTTGGCATAATTTATCTAGATCTCTTCCTTTGACCTATGTAGTATTAATAACAAGGACTCAATACTCATTTTATCGCAGAAATGAATTTATCTTTTCAAAGATGAACTTTTACATATTATATAGGGAATTTAATTTAGTGGTCAGAAAAGTACATACTCCTATCACATTCTTTATATTCTAGAGGACTATGACCACCCCATGTTGATAAAATTTTAACATAATAATTAAAGATAAAAATCTTGAACACAAAAAACAAATCGATAAAAGAAAAAAAAAATAAAACAGAACATGCTTTTCTTATATTTTTTTAAATGATCTCACCTGGTGTTAGTCTGCTTCTTATCCATTCATTTTCCTTCATTGTTTCTATTTCTACCAGATAGCCACCTCGTTTTTTACAATGATCCTAAAATTTGCAATAATAAAAAATGTAATATTTTAGCAATGTTTTGTACATTTATTGTAAGAATATTAAAAAAGTATTACCTGGTCGCGCATTGAAAAGTAAAATAAAAAATCTGTCACTTTTATACAATAAGTTTTATCATAATGTCATCATGATATATAAGTTTTTGAACGCAAAAAAACCTACCCTAGCTTCGCTCCAAGTGATCTTTTCTTTGCTTTTAAAGTAACAGTGTTCTTGAAATGGGAACCACCCAGGATCACATACTGAAAACCCTTTGGATAAAGATAATAACTTGTCTTACTGTAAATCTTTTGACAATAGCTATTACTTCCCTTACAATTCAAAAATAAACTCTTACTATCAATCTGTAAATTTCAATCGTTCTTTAGACTTTAAGATAACTTTTCCATGCATATCAATAGATAAAGAGTAAATTAATCGTAGTTCTTTTTGTTCGGGTTCTTTTGTACAACCGAGTTGATTTCCAGCTCTTTTCATATATAACTATTTTACAAGGTTTGATTAAAGTAAATCAAGGTAGAACATATTTTATTTAATTGATTTTTTTGTGATTTTGGACCCAACTGGAGAATTTTTCATTCATATTGTTATATCTCTACTACATGTAATCTCTCTCTACATAATTTCTTAGCCTAAAAACCCCGACATTTCGACTGTTGGGATGTTGGAATAGACTGTTCAACAAGACTGTTGCCCACTGACGTCATTTTGTGTTAAACTGTGTTATCTTTTTATTCCATTCAGGAGTATAACAAAACAGTTGTTGACAGGAGTCTCGGGAAACAGGCAAACTGTTGTCCGCGTCCTACGTACGACTTCGAGTAAAGGCATGCAATTGCACTCCGGTCCAACAGATCAACTGTTTCCCTCTACCCCAGTCAACAAGTGTATATTGCTTTTTTATGTTATAAAGGATATCTCACCCCGGGTCTGCAAATTAAAATACTTTCATTTCATCAATCATTTAAGACTAATTAGATCAATTAGATAATATCATTGTAGTATTTACCACACCAGCACCCCCAGATAGGATTCACATGAAATTCTACGAATTAGATATTAATTTCAATGTAATTTCGTTTTAATCTCATTGTAATACTTACCACTCCAGTAACCCCAGCTAGGGTTAACATAAAGTTCCACCAATTCAGTGTTTTTATTTTCTAGTAGTTTACACATGCTTTGGGGATCATTGTAAAAGACACCTGCACATTTCTGATGACGTACCAAGCACCACAAAGAACATTCGGTTAAACTTATTTCTTCGAACTCATTCATGTAAAAGCTTGTATTTCCTGGAAGAAAATGATTTAGATATTGTCTTTTCGGAAATGTCCCTTTAGATATTTTCCAACTTGACTGAAAAGGAATCATGCAAAAAACGAATACAAAAAGTAAGATTTGATTCTTAACATCCCTCATCCTAAATTTGGGACTTGTGATTCCTCTTGTAATAATACTCTCAGACATCCCAGCATTCATTTTCCATATATTTAGACTGTCCCATGTTTATCCACATTTCAATCAATTTTAACCCTTTTGAAATGATAAAGAAAACATAAAGGAATAAATAATGATATTAAAAGGATGAAGCCATCTTTCTTGTCACAGAAATCACTTTCACATTTGATTGACCTAAGCAATCGACAACGAATGATGTATTATTTAAACAAATCCTTCGATTTAAAAAAAACAAGGTCATATAGAAAAACATATTCAGTATAAACGATGGATTTGAAGCAATTAAACATACTCATTAACAATAGATGCATTTTCAAGAAATGCTCGACGCTTGGTGTATTTTTGTTTTTCATTGTTGGACCAAAATTGATTTTGCTTTAAAGACAACGTGCTCTATAATAATTTCCCAGAATTTTTTTCTGAGAAAGAAAAAAAAGAAAACAAACCCAAACAATGACAAAATAAAGATAAGAAGTAGGAACATAAAATATAGTTAAATATATTTATTTATTTCTAAGATAACACTTGTATGTCCCATCGTCAATCTTAGTGATCTAAAAAAAACATTGCTGTGTCTACTACATCCGTTCTGGATGCTTTCCAACTAAATTTTGAGAAGGAGGAAATACTTAAAAAAAGAAGCGATCGGAGTTACCGACAAGAATAGTACACACCATATGTCTAAATAAATCTCAAATTAAATTTCTGATTTATTTGAATGATCATATTCAAACACAATTTGCTGAGTTGAAGTATCAGGACATATTTTTAATGTGATCACAAGAAAATAAAACATATTGTTAACTGTCATTTTCATTGAAAGCTAAAAAGATTCAGTTATTCAATTCAGAGGGGTATTTTGACAATTTTCAAAAAAAAAAAAATGCAATTCAATGTTCTTTAAATAGGTAATAAACTCGAAAATCGACATCAAGAAATTGCATTGGTTTCTTGTTTGAAAACTGAATAAATAAAAGTATTCAAATGTTTTGTTTTTTTTTCCAAACGATTCACTAATAATGTTATCTATTACACAGATAAACCTGTTTTTGTTCTTTCAAACTTTTACAGCTCTTATAACTCTATACAATAGCCACTTGAATATTGATTGAGGAAAGAAGCATGATAAATCAAGAACAAGGAAGAAATGTTTATTACTGATACCTTCCGTTATCTCTAATTACCTCTGAGTGACCAAACAACAATGTTATATTTTATAGCACTTCTACAAAAATTATCATAAAATTAAGAGGTAGTCCACTGAAAATCAGGCAATGGGTGGCACATCGCATGTCATGGATTTTTATTATTTTTTGCATATAGACTTATTTAAGCAAGTGTTTACACATGACAACATCAAAAAAAATTTTAGTGCTCCACTAGTCCTATTTTTGATAATTGCTCAATTTCAAGTGCAAAAAGGTCAACATGGGGGTAAAAAAAATTACTATGTTTTTATTTTGTTTTATATGTACCAGATGCACAAAACCTGGATGTGTCTATCAATATTATTTATACCATAGACTCTTATCTTTGATTTTAGTGATGAATAAGACTCCAATTTATATTTCTTTAGAAAAAAATATGTGGTCCAAAATTGAGATTAGCAAGTAACTTTTTGAATTCATTATCCAATTTTCATTACGTTATAAAACCCAATACATTTCAATGACATATTTTTTTTCTCATGTTATTATGAATACAAAGTACAAACTTTTGAGTCACTCAATAAAATCAGTGGGCACCCTTATATTGAGAGAAATAAAAGGAGTCAAATTTACCTATGTTTTACAATTTTTCACAATTAAACCGATCCCGACCGGAATTATATAAAGAAGGAAATACTATAATTGTAATGTTAAATTTGGCTCTTTTGTTGTAATATGGCCAAAAAATTACTTGATTTATTTTTGTACATGTCTTATGGGCGGCAGTTGTCTTTAGTTTTATAACTTTACACATTTTGCATTATTTTCAATGGGGATCGGTTTTATTTCAATCGGGATCGGTTTTTACCATAAAACTAGAAATATTCTGCATTTGTTTAATGTATCAGAAAAAAATATTCTTGTCTTTTATTTCTGTTTAGTTAGTCAACTGTTTTAAAATTAATTTATCCATGGATTCAAATGTTTATACAATTTATTTAAAATACTAATGTCTTTTACGTACATGAAGATTACAATCATGTATAACATCTGTACGATTTCTTGATACTCGGTATTAAAAAACAAGTATTTCTACATGCATTATGCAACAAATGAGAGTAAACAGCTTATCTTTATTAAATATCTTATTTCCAACTAAAGTTTTTTTTCATTCTCTCGTGAATTAAAGAGTTCAATTCTATCATTGGCGAAAATATACTTGCACTACCTAAATGCAGAAAATATTTAAATGTGCACAGTCTCGGCTTTATCCAATTTTTTTAAACCTGTCATCTATAAAAGCCGTTTCCTCTATATTTTCATCTTATAAAATTTAATTTTATATTAATAAGAAAATAAGTTATTTCATATATAGTATTATGATTTAAGAGCCTAGAAATCGCAAGCAAAAAGCCGGGACGGGGTGAGGGTGGGGTGGGGGGGGGGCAAGGCGGCATATTAAAAAAAAAACTTTCATTAATGGGAAAACATTTTAGAATTGGCCAACATGGTCACATTTTATAACTTCATATTGAATGTGAGTATGTGATTGTTTCAATCACCAAATTTAACCAAAAAAAAAAAACCCCAAACAAAAACAATACAAAACAAAAAATACGCCCACGAAATCTTCCGTTTTAGTGGCAAATTGAAGTGGGGAGTTCAACAGTAATTTTCCTCAATAAATATTTTTTTAAATCGTACCGCGGATCGTTTACTTTGGTTTGACTGCATAGATAAGTATAATCAAGTGTTGTTGTTGTTTTTTTTTTTTTGTTTTGTGTGTGTGTGTGTGTGTGTGTGTGTACAAATATCATGAAATAAATATCTCAACTCCGTTGACTTGAATTAAATGTTGCATAAATCTAAAATATTCATCTTTCCTTGGTAATCAGGAGAAAAAAAAAATCTCTTCACATCCCAATTTTATAAGAAATATTCAATATAAACAATTAATTATTTGTACGCATAGCCTAGTAAATCAGTTTAAAAAATTAGTTCTCGGACATGTACAAAATTACTTTTCAAAAGGGACTTCTAGCTGAGACGTCGCCCGTGAAAAAAATACATTTCATATATAAAAATATACGATTATTTAACATGTAGGATAATGCACTCTGAAAGGTAATTGAACAGAAAAAGAGAAATTATTTATTTTTAATCGTTTTATTTGCCCTTTTTTGCAAAGAATTTACAAACTTCTTTCGAAAACTTGTAACTATTTAATTGTGACGCAATATTAGTCAGGTATATGACGTCACTGATACATCAATGGAAACGTGGATTCAACCTGAATAATACTGCCAACCTTAATCTAAATATTACGTTTGGAGGCGAAAATGAATTCTATTTTGAAAATAAAGTAGTAATTTTTTGTTAAATAATTTTATTTTGTGTATATATTCTAAATATTTCACTAGGATTTCGATAGTACGGTGTTCATCAGATTTACCGATGCCACGGGAGATAACTCTTACATCGCAAAATTTCATAAAAACGTCTATATATTTTGACAGAAAACTACTATCAAAAGTGTTTTGCCCACCAATTTTATTTTTGAAACTGAAAGACAAAATATTTCTAGATTTAGTTCAGCGTGAATTATAGTCCTGTTAAATAAGTATTGGAAATTACAGTTCGTTGTTTCTGACCTAAATTCAGTGGTTTATATAGGGGAATTCAAGAACACGAAACAAAAGGATATTTTACTAAATAAGCAATTTTAAAACAAATCTTCGATTACATTATTCCATTTGGACTACATTGATATTGTTTTCAATAAAATTTCAAATATTCGTCACATTCGATGTGCCGCCTATTAATACAACCCTGCCTGGTTTTTCGGCGGACTTCCTCTTAAATTCTTCCTCTTTAGTTTTGTATCAAGCTTTCGGCTCGGCTTTTGCAGAATTAGACAGTTAAATGGAGATATATAGTACGCATTTAGTGTTTGTATTGGTTTTTACTGTTGCGGAATGTTTAGGTAATTTGGGTACTTTCTGTGATTCATTGTATTTTATTTTATTTTGCCATCAAATAATTGTTAGGATTTTAACTGTTTTGAAAATATAAAACAATGATATGATTGTAGTGTATTTGTTGTAAAATTATTTCAAGTGCCTGATAATGTAAAATTCATGACATAAATTTATGATGATATAGTCTATAAAGTGTCCCGAAATAATAAAACGTAACACAGTTCGTAATAATAAAGTGCATGTGCAGCGGCATTTTGTCGTCACAATCAATATCCCCAAAACGTAGAAAACAAAGTTGCAACTAGCGGTGATTTGAGCAGAAAAAACAAATGTTAAGCAATTTATTCAAAGTAATATAAAGGATTCATTGTCTTACAGCGAGTGGAACACATTTAATCAGATTTCTTTGACAGAAGTCCTTTAATAAAATTGGTATCACCATGCAGCTTTCCATGTCAAATTATGACTAGTATATTATGAAACAATTATGTATATTTTTGTGGGTTAATATGGTATGTAATTAATTAGAAAAATATCAATATTGACCGGGACGAAGACGATTTCACTGTTTACATTTTTTCTAGTGAATAACCATCTATATTTACCAACATAAATTTGTAATTGTCTATTCTTATGTAATTGTTTCGTAAATTGCATTTTTTTTTACCTTTTAATTGATGAATGAGACCGATTTTTATACACCAACATTAACGAGAGTGACGGATTCTCATTGAGACGCCAATACACAGTGAGGCAAAGAGTCAATGCTCAGTGACGTATTTCATGTAACAAAGCCTGTAACAAAAAAGACATAAACATCAAATAAAATCCAAAACTTGAATTAGAATGTAAAATCTATTATTTTAATGTTTGAATCCGTTACTTCCGATTTATTGTTCGCAAACATCCGTTTAACATGCACCGGCTCCGGAAAAAAGTTTGCGACCAATATATTTGCATTAACGGTCGCATTTTCAAAATAAAAAAAGATACATGTACTTATTCCCTTGTTTCAATTTTAAATTTCACTACTTTAAAAACAAATGAATTAGAGAAGTACAGTGGACCTTCAGATCTCCGGACGCCAGATCTGGAGGCTTCAGTATCCGGACGATATTTCATTAGAACGGATTTTTTAACGTTATTTTGTCCTGTTTAACTGGTAATTAAGGTATCCGGACGCTTCACATATCTGGACAAATTGGCTAGCAACCAAAGCGTCTGGATAAATGAGGCTCCACTTATAACTTTCATTAGTATTACATTTTATTCACTGAATTTCTATGTTTCAATTTTTTTTATTTGCAGAAAACCTCAGTCTCATGACAGGTTTAAAATGTCAAGCTTCTCAAAGTTCATCGTATGAACACCCCCCACTCTATCAACCGGACAATACAGTCGACGGGCATCTGGAAGGGGAGCGAGACAATACTTGTAGTTTTACTTTAGCATCATATGGTATTAGGAAAGCTTGGTGGAAACTGACATTAATGCAGATATCAAACGCTGCCTATTTGGAAATATATTTCCGAAATTCCAGTAAGTTACTTTTTTCTTATTCAAAATTCATTAAAAATACAAATAGTTATAGATATCCCGGTTAAGCAACCTGTATATCACATAGATTGAGACGTAAATCTATGCAACTAAGAATATTCAACGGTTTTTTTTTCTTCTGATATACTTATTTTACATATACAAGTAAACATGAATTCTATAATGTTGATTAAAACTTTGAATCTTCTAATTTTCTTACTTATTCACTCTCTCTGACTTACTCCCACCCCCAGGGCACCTGATCCCCTCTCTGATGTTTTGTAGATCTGTGTTTGCTCTGCTCCTGTTTTGTATTGTTTTATGGACTTTGATATTAAATACTGTTCGTTATCTCCATTTACATGTAATAAAGTATTTCGAAAGATTAATACTGTATTGGAATTAATTAGGAAGTATAATAGAAAACAAGAAAGATATTTTAAATATTTCTATATTTTCCATAATTTCAGCAGTGAATCGACATACCGGATTTTCTGTGTACTTGTTCAATGATTCATCTTATGTACCTGCTTCACGCTCCGGGATCGAAGTATTTAGGCACAATCACTCTACCTGTCCCGAACAGGTGATGAACATTTCTGTAAATCACCTTACTCAAGGAATAGCTTTGTATAGCTCAAAGAATCCTCCAGTTACCACAGACTGTGAGTTTTATGAACCAGGTTTTGCAACAATTGAAATATGTGAGGTGAAAGTGATGGGTATGTATCTAAAGTAGAAAATTCTTTGTCTAAGCTAATATTCATGTCCTTGTAGAGCCTAAAAAATAACAGATTATCAGACTTTTTTTCTTAATAACCACATGCATTAGCAAAGCTTGTCATATATTTTCGAAAGGCAAGACGTTGATGACTTTAATGAATCAAAATGAAAAGAAAGTATTGATAAACAAATAAATCATTAAGATAGGGTATAAAGACGGATTTCATAATTTTGTGCATCTTTGGAGTAAAAAATAACTAAGTGCTAGATGTTTTATAATTGGCTTTTTATTCACTAATCATATTTAAGTTGCCTATCACATCATTACGGCGAGACATGCACGCCCTGTGATCTGAGATGTCGCAATGGACAGTGTGATGCAATTAATAGGTCGTGTATCTATGGATGCAGCAACACATTTATGGAAGAGCCAAGTTGTTGTAAGAATAAAAAGCTTAGTATTTATTATAAAAAAGGAACATAAGCTACAAGCGATTTCAAATCATGTTCCCGTACGTTTGAAGTAAAATAAATTTTAACATCGATGTAAGTATTATGTATGCATGGCGGTACATTTCTGCTAAATACAATAAAATCTAAATCTAAAAGAAAATAAGAGGCCAACTTTTAATCAAACCAACTCCTTTCAATACCAAGAAGTGACTGTTTGATACAATTTGATTTTTCATTTCCAGCATGTATAAGAGGATATTACAGAAAAGACTGTAAGAAAATCTGTGGACATTGTTCGAAAGGAACATTCTGTGATAGTACAACAGGAGTATGTCCTAGGGGGTGTAAGGTACAGTACCGACCGGACACAACCTAACAGAAAGCGAACCCGGAGCGGAGCCCGGGTTCGCTCTCTGGGTCCGCTCCGGGTTCGCTCGGGGTCCGCTAGGGCTGACCCCGAGCGAACCCGGAGCGGACCCAAAGCGAACCCGTAGCGGACCCCGAGCGAACCCAAGGCGGACCCAGAGAGCGAACCCCAAATTCAATAGCGGTCCCAGCGAGCGAACGCGGGTTCGGTAGCTGTCAATCAGGATTAGCGATTAACCAATCAGCGCGTCAACCAATCAAAACAGCATATTGATCTGTCGATTGGGATATAAGATCAAACGTGTTGATTTAATTTGATATAAATCCAAACACTTCATACAAGCAAACCGTGTGAATGTGCTGTGTAAATCTATTATGATGATTAAAATACGATTTGATATTATTTATTTTAATTCTCTGGATTGTATTTTATATTTATATATTTACTCCCTTTATTTTGTTAAAGCAATTTATTAATTATATGTTTTTTTTCTTTCCACGTAGAATTATACATGAAAATTTACGTTTTTACCCGGTATTTCCTTTAGTTTTTTATACCAGTATTGAAAGTCCATTTGGTAAATAAATTCGGTAAATACATCAGTCAATGCATAAAAATTGAAATCAATTGATTTTACAATTAATATTTTACTGACAAAAAGAGGAGAAAAGAAATAGTTGGTCTTCGACAATTATTGTAAAATTTCATTTTCTCAAGATACTAACAGTTCAGGAATATTAACTAGTCCAATAATATAAATATAAATAGATACAGGAAACATCGAGACGAGAGAGAGAGAGAGAGAGATCAAAACTGTAAACTCTCATTATTAGATTTGATTTTAATAATATAGCATGATGACTTACTTAAATTTCTATGAGTCGTCCTCCCAATATTGTACTCAAATTGTTTTCTATAAGCTAGCTGCAGCTATTTTTTTTATTATACATGTATAGAAAGATGTATAGTTTTCGGGACGATCTGTCCCTTCCGCGGGACAAAGAAAAAAGTTAATAAGTCATAAGATCAAAGGAAAAAACGAAACCAAAATCAACTAGCACTATAAACACTATATATTTACATATTAG
Source organism: Saccostrea cuccullata (assembly GCF_032062105.1). Lineage (NCBI taxonomy): Eukaryota > Metazoa > Mollusca > Bivalvia > Ostreida > Ostreidae > Saccostrea > Saccostrea cuccullata. The sequence goes on from NW_026927867.1 coordinate 208,040, forward strand.
TTACTTGTTGAATTGTAAATGTATATAAACACTATTTAAGAAAGAAATCCGGACCGCTCTGAAATAAGTCGGGTTTATCGGGGTATACTCAGGTGAAGTGCGATTCACATAATTGAACGAATTAATTACGCTAATTAATCACAACGTTTAGTAAATCGTACATTGTTTCATTCTCTCAAAATGGCGTAATTATACTTGACAAAGAATAATCAGATAAAAATAATATAGAAGAGATATTCTAACATCTGAATTATGACCTATTTTACATTTAAAAATGTTTTAGGACTAATTATTGGGAAAAAAATTAATAAAGGCGTAAGCAATACATAGTTATGTGGGTTATCCGAGAGTTGGTAACGCAAAATAACTGTAGAGTTACACCTGACTGAAAAAAAAATCTTTAAGTATCAGCAGGCATTGGGTCTAATTCACGTTCAGATTTTTTTTTACGAACTTCAATGTGTAAGTACAATAATAATAAATGAAATGTAAATATACCAGATGTACAAAAGGTTACATGTAATTTATAGATGCGATATCATAATTCAGGTGTTTAGCAAACATTTAAACTACGATTTAGTAAAACGAAAGGAATAACAAATCCTTTTTTAACTATCTAAGCATGAAATTAAAAGGTATTTAGTTATTCAGTTTCACTTGTACACCATTCGATACTGAAAATCAATTCAACACTCTTTTTTTGTTTTGTGGTTATAACTTAAGAAAAATAAATGCCTTATAATCCGCTATAAAATTAGTTTGAATTTCTCGGGACCGAGAAATCAAGGAAATCAATTATTCATGTACATGTAAATCTATGTCGAATGTACAGTTGAATTTAAGAAAAAAATTATCAATGTTTTCCATTATATCACTCTTTTCATGTTCAGTGTACATGTCCGCATCGTCACATAAACAACAATGATCGATCAACAATACCATTACTGTATTGGAATATACAAGGGGCGGGGCTTACTGGCGGTGAGATTAAAGCGGGGTCCGCTTCACGCATCAGTGCGTAAAGCGGTCCCAGGAAGCAAACGCCGGGTTCGCTATAGAGGACCCAGACCTGACCCCGAGCGAACGCGGAGCGAACCCGGAGCGCACCCAAAGCGCACCCGGAGCGGTCCCAAAATTTCTGAAAGCGAACCCGAAGCGGACCCCGAGCGAACCCGGGAAGCGAACCCGGGGTCCGCTCCGGGTTCGCTCTGGTGTTAGGTTGTGTCCGGTCGGTACTGTACACTGGAGAGGTCCAAAATGTGACAGTATGTATAGAGATTGCAGAAAATAATGCTGTTTTATTTAGATTGTAGTATATGTCTTGTGAGTATAAATTGATGTAAATGTCTAGCACGCTTAATTGCCGTTTCTATAAACATCAATTCTTGACATTGATTTATTGTGAAGATATCATAGAACGAATGAGGTCTTTACAAATGGTATTTATTTTCCTGTGCATTTTCATTTTTTATTCAAAAGAAAAAATAAAGAATCCATGTTTTAAACATGTTAAAAAGGTGAGCACTATAAGTATAGTGATAATATTCTTAACTCTAAGATTTGGAATTGATTTTCTTTGAATCGTGGTATGAAAGTGATTGATTGATCGTCTTTTTTTATTTTACGTCCTATTTGAAAATGTTGCTGGGCGGAGTAAGGGGTTAATTCTAACGTTCCGGGTTCAAATCCCACTGTGGGACGTGAGGAATGGTCATTAGGTTCAAATTGTATAAAGCGAGATTCTATGTCGCAAAAAGTTGTGGCTTGAAAAAAGATCTCTCAATCGTCAAAGGTTCTAAATGTAGATTTAGATTTGCAACCCATCACTGGCGGTCTCCATGAGCATAAAGATGTGTCACCAGACATCGCTGAGAAGCCTCAAACTTAGTCGTTTACCTGTCACTCAGGGTCGTTTAGAAACAATATCCAACTTTATCATAATTAGGATATAAGACAGTGTCATGTTTTCTTCTACCTATTTTATTTGATATACAGAAACAAAATGAAGATCAAACGCAACTAAGTATACTGCTTCATTGAAATTACTAGTATCACTCTTAAAATTGATGTATTTTTTCTTCATAAAAACATTTTTTTTCGTGGTTATCGAAATTTTATTGATAATTTGCGAAGGAATTTTTCGGATTTTAATCAAACACCTTCTTTATTTTTATACTAAATTTGATGAAGAACACTCGAGCTGTAACTCTGAGCCTTAAATATGTAGTCCAAGATTTTCTAGAATCTCTAAATAAGACTTAATCATTTCAAATATGCATTTCTTAAAAAGGAATCTTCATTTTCGCTTTTCCTGGTAAAATACTAGTGTAACTGGATCAATGAAGATAAATTCATATAAAGCAATTTAAGTTTCAATTCTAAATCTTTTTGTAAATTACATATAGTGAAGATAACAAATACGGGACAGACTGCACTTTCGATTTCGGACATTATAAAGACAGAAAACCATGCTTAAATGCAAACGGAACTTGTATTAATGGATGTGACACTGAGTGGAGCATAACATTCCGGAATTAATATCTACCATGGGGCTTTTTGAGTTACCTTAAATAAAACTAAAGTGACATCTTCAATAAAAATTTTTCAAGTAATGTACCACACCGATAAAAAAAATATGGGTTAAGTGTAAAATAATTCAGATTTGAGTTAATTAGATAAAGTTAAAGGGGGGGGGCACGGTACTATGCTTAAGTGGACATATTCTTTAGAATAGCTGCTACCATCATCATAATAACTATGCATTTATGTTTTCTATGGTTCTTCATGATTTAATGCATTGGCCCCAACACAGGAATTTTCTCCCCAAAACAGTAACGATTCAGAGTTTATATGCCTACCACACAGTAAAACTATTCCGACACAATAAATGCTGAAGATCTTCGACGATCAATGTTTCAGAACATAAATTTTGTGTAAATGAAATTTTAATCAAATAAATGTACGTACTGTGTTTGAATTTTTAGTGCAGAACACTTATTTATCTCTTGAAAGGGATTTTGTCTTTAATCACCTTTTATTTCGTAGACCTTGGCCCTTTTTTTTTTTTACAATTGCACCATGAGTGTTTTAATAGCATTTAACTAATTACATGCAAATATTAAGTGGAATGTGTCTTTACTTAGAAACACGATCTAGAATTATGTTAAGCATCGTTCATCAAACATCGTACCCTAGTTGATTCATTGATGTATATTGTTGAAGAATTAAGGGCATCCTATATGAAAGATTTCTTTTTTTGCTACTTTTAACTTCTTTTTTAATCTAAACACTAATCGGTGATTTTATCAACTGACAAATATCAAGGAACATTTCAACAAGTATGGACCAGGGATTACTCTGCTCTTCAACGCATGTTTTTAAAAATTTGAATGCAATGTTGGTGCATGAAATTAGCAGGGTTTTATACTTACAACTTCTAAATACGGATTTCGCTGAAATATGGCTGATATATTGCCAATTCGGCGTTAAACAATATACAATCATTCAATCATAAAAAAACTGATCTGATTAAAAATATTATTTTTTTTAAATAATTAGATTTTAACATGAATTTTGTTTCTAGGGTTATCAGGCAAAGGGGGTTAATCAGAGATCATTTGTGATATAAGAGTGCAAAATTATATAATGAAGACATTAATATTGTAAGTACGCTTTGTCCGTGAATTTGATTTATCCGTGTTCATGCTAAAGGCGTTTTATTGTATATTTTCTCGCATATATAAGAGTGTTGGTCAGAGCAAGGAAAATGGCCCCATTTCCCACTAGGGTACTCCATAAAAACGCAGTCCTCTCGCTGTCCGAAATTATTTGGTTCGCCATCTCTCCAGTTGGTAAAATTAAATCCTTCTCTACTCCAATCCCAGATAAATTGACCATCAATTTGTTGATCCGTGGCTCCAATCCAAATGACACAATCTACCCAATTGACTGTACATTGTGCTACAGAATAAGAGTTTTCTTTATGTAAAGCGTATTTCATAAGGTGCATAACACATGAAATTCAGAGAGAGAGAGAGAGAGAGAGAGAGAGAAAGAGAGAGAGAGAGAGAGAGAGAAAGAGAGAGATTTCGTATTGGAAAATATTTTGCTTATCAAATATTTTTAAAAGCTATATCTAACACAATTGCAGAAAATATTAAAATTGGTACCTAGGAAAGTTCATGTTGTGTGATTTTTATCAGAAATGTGCCTTGATTTCTGTTTTGAAAAAATAAATCAAAAATGACAAATACAGAAACTTGGCAAAAATTTGTCTTCTTGTTACAAATGTGAAACCAGTAATTACGACTCAATCCTTTTTTTTGTACAAGAAATGAATTCAGTTTTATTGAAGATGAACTTTTACATCTTTTCTAGAGAAATTTAATTCAGTGGTGAAAAAAGTACATAATCCTATGATATTTTTTTATATCCTGGAGGCCTAGGACCACTCCATGTCGATGAGATTTTAACATATTAATTAACGATAAAAATTTCAATTCTTTAACAGATTGGAAATAAATAAATAAATAACAGGGAAAAAAAGAAAACACATAGTTGGGTTTCTGTTATTTTTTTTAATTATCTCACCTGGTGCTAGACTGTTTCTGATCCATTCATTTTCATTCATTGTGTCTATCGCTACCAAGTACTCACCTCGTCTTTTACAATGATCCTAAAATGTTCAACAATAAAATATACAATATTTCAGTAAGTATTTGTTCTTTTATCATCAGAATATAGAAAATAATGTCTTGTCGCACATTAAAAAATGATCAATTTTTATACACGAAGTTTGATCAGGAAATCAAACATTTTGAATGCAAAAACATACCGTAGCTCTGCTCCAGGTTATCTTTTCTTTGCTTTTAAAGTAGCAGTGGTCTTCATACTGACACCACCCAGGATCACACACTGAAAACCCTTTGGATAAAGATCATAAGTTGTCTTACTATAAATCTTTTGACAAAAGCTTTGACCTCCCTTACGATTGGAAAAATAAACTCTAATTATCAATCTGTAAATTTGAGCCGTTCTTTAGACTTTAAGCTAACTTCTCCATACTTATCAATAGAAAAAGAGTAAATTAATCATAGTCCTTTTTGTACAGTTTCTTTTGCACAACCGATTTGATTTTTCCAGCTCAGTCATATATAACTGTTTTACAAGGATTGATTAAAGTAAATAAAGATACATGTAGAATAAATTTTGTTTAGTTTTATTTTTTGTGATTTAAGGCCCCTCTGGAGAATTTTTCCATTCATATTGTTATAACCTTACTAATCTCTCCCTAAATAATTTCTTAGCTAAAAAACTCCGACATTTCGACTGTTTTCCTCGACTGATGGTCTAGAAAATGTTGGAATACACTGTTAAACAAGACTGTTGCCCGCTGACGTTATTTGGCGTTAAACTGTGTTGTTTTTTTATTTGAAGCAAAAGGAGTATAACAGAACAGTTGTTGACAGTAGTCTCGGGACACAGTCAAATTGTTGTCTGCGTCCTAAAACTTCAAGTAAAAGCATGCAATTGCACACCGGTCCAACAGATTGATTGTTTTCCTCTACCCAATTCAACAAGTGTATATTATTTTTCATGTTATAAAGGATATCTCGACCCGGGTCAGCAAATTATGATACCTTCATTTCATTACATAAATCACTAAGACTAATTAGATCAATTTGATAATCTCATTGTACATGTAGTATCACTCCAGTTCCCCCAGATAGGATTCACAAAAAATTCAACGAATTCGATAATCTCGATCTAATTTCATTTTGTAATCTCATTGTAATACTTACCACTCCAGTATCCCCAGCTAGGGTTAACATGAAGTTCCACCAAATCAGTGTTTTTATTTTCTAGTAGTTTACATGTGCTTTGAAGGTCATTGTAAAAGACACCTGCACATTTCTGATGACGTTCTAAGCACCACAGAGAACATCCGGTTAAACTTATTTCTTCGAACTCATCCATATAAAAACATATTTCCTGGAAGAAAGTTGTTTAGGTATTGTCTCTTCGGGAATGTTCCTTTAGATATTCTCCAACTTGCATGAATAGGAATCATGCAAAAAACAAATACAAAAATTAGGATTTGATTCTTAGCATTCTTCATCATGTTTTTGGAACGTGTGATTTCGCTGGTAATAATATTCTTAGACTTTCCCGGATTCATTCTCAACATATTAAGACTGTACTATTTTTATACATACTACATTCAATTTTAACGCTTTGAAATAATTAAGTAGCACATAAAGGAATAAATAAAGATATTTAAAGGATGTACGTACCTTTCTTGTCACAAAAATCAATTTCACATTTGATTGACGTAAGCAATCGACAACGAATGATGTATTATTTAAACGAATCCTCCGATTTAATAAAAAAAAAAAGTCAGGTAGAAAGACATACTCATTATAAACGATGGATTTGAAGCCATTAAAACATACTCATTAGCAACAGTTGCACTTTCAAGAAATGCTTATCGCTTGGTTTCTTCGATATGAGACCAAAGTACATGTAGGCTTGTTTAAAGCCTTTATGCTTCATTATAATTTCCCAGAGACTTTGTTTCCTTAGAATAAAAGGAAACCAAAAAGAAACACAAACGAAAACAATGAAAAGATCATGTTTTCTTTATTTCTAAGATATCTTAGTGGTATAAAAGACATCGCCGTCTCCGCCACATCCGTTCTGGATGTTTTCCAACTTCATAAAATAAGGGAAAAACTTAAATCTGGAAGCAAGTGGAATTAACAACAGCAATAGTACATACAATATGTCTAAATAATTCTCAAATATGATTTATGATTTATTTAAATGATCATCTTCAAACACAGTTTGCTAAAATAAGATGTAGTATCGCGATGTACTTTTAAGGTGATCACGAGGAAATAAAACATATTGTAAACTGTCATTTTCATTGAAAAATGAAGAAATTCAGTAAATTAATTCAGAGGGGGTATTATGCAATAATTGCAATTCAATGATCTTTAAATAGGTAAGAAATTCGCAAATCGACACTAAGAAATGGCCTTGGTTTCTAGTTTGAAAAGGGAATAAATAAAAGTATTCAAATGTGTTTCGTAAGAATCCAAACGATTCACTAATAATCTTATCAAGTACACTGATAAACCTGTTTTTTGTTCTTTCCGTTTTTTTACTGCTCTCATAACTCTTTAAAACAGCCACTTGAATATTGATTGAGGAAAGAAGCATGATAAATCAAGAACAAGGAAGAATTGTTTATTACTGATACCTTCCGTTATCTCTAATTACCTCTGAGTGACAAAACTACAATGTACTATTTTTTATACCACATCTACAAAAATTATAACGAATTTAAGTCTTCCGTTTTACTTTTTGTTTCAAGCTTTCGGCTCGGCTTTTGCAGAAAGAGAAAGTTAAAATGGTGATGTATAGAACGCAATTAGTGTTTGTAATGGTTTATACCGTTGCGGAATGTTTAGGTAATTTTGGTACTTTCTATGTTTCTTTATATTTTATTTTGTCAACAAGATATGATTAATATCTTAGATGTTTGTAAAATATAAAAAAGTAATACGGTTGTATTGTATTTGCTTAAAGATTATTTCAAATGTATGGTTATATAAAATTATTTATTCTATAAATTGTGCCTATATACTCAAACGCAAACAGTTCTTGATAAAACAGTGCATGTAAAGCGGCATCGTGACGTCACAATCAATACCCCAAAAACGTGGAAAGCAACGGTTTCAGCTAGCTGTGATTTGAGCAGAAAAAAGTTACGCAATTCATTCAAAGTATTTTTAAAAGCTTTTAATTAGTGTCTTACATACAGCAAGGAGAACACATGAAAATTATAAACTGTGACCTGAAAATTTATTCATGTTTCTTTGACAGAAATCCTTTTATAAAAATGGCATCGCCATGCAGCTTTCCAGATCTGATTTACTAAAATTATAACTATATTATGAGACAATTATATACATTTTTGTTGGTGGATATGGTATGTTATCAATCAGAAAAAATAAATATGACCAGGATGTCACTGCTTATATTTTTGTAGTGAATAACAAACCATATTTACAAACAAAAGAGTTTATAATTGTTTATTCTAATGTAGCTGTATTTTAAAATACATATTTTTTCTCTTGAACTGATGATGTAGGCAAAATTTTATATACAAACATTAACAAGAGTGAAAACCCTTTGTTTTGACGCCATCAATCAGTGAAGAAGAAAAATACATGCTCCTTAATTGACGTTTTTCATGTAATAAAACTGAATGAAACGCAGATGACGTAGATATCAGTAAAAACATAAAATACATTTATTGCATTAGAATGAAAATGATACTCTACTTTTCCAGTTTTTGCATGGCGATTCAACGTTCGCAAACATCCGAATTACATGCACTGGCTTCTCATACTCATCGCCGGTAAAATTCAGTTTACGACCGGTAAATTTGCATTAGCGGTCGCATTTACAAAACGAAAAAAAAGAAAGTTACTCCAAATACTTCCAATTTTCAATTTTATTTCAAATCAGATGAAAAAGGAAACTATATTATTTCCCTAGGTATTCCTTTTTATTCATGGAATTTTAACTATCCTCCAACTTCGTTTTTTTTTTATTTGTAGAAAACCTTAGTCTCTTGCCAGGTTTAAAATGTAAAGCCTCTCAAAGTTCATCGTATGAACATCCCCCACTCTATCAACCAGACAATGCAGTCGATGGGTACCTGGAAGAGGAGCGAGAGGATACCTGTAGCTTTACTTTAGCATCATATGGTATAAGGGAAGCCTGGTGGAAACTAACATTAATGCAGATGTCAAACGTTGCCTATTTGGAAATTTATTTCCGAAATTCTAGTAAGTTGGTTTCTTTTATTCAGAAAGAGGAAGAAGGCATGGTTTTAGATTTAGTGTGCCCTAAAAAAGAGTTTTGAGAAAGTTTTGAAACTGGCTTAAATATTAGTGAAATATACATCTATGATTGTAATAAATAAGAAAAGAAAATGGCATGAAGGAGTACCATTCTGAAACTATGAAATTGTAATTAATTTGATGCATGTCTCTATTTTAAAGAGAAAAAGTATCAGAATGACTTATTTCAAGCCATTAGGGTTATTTTCCTCATTTTAAGTGCTATTTTCCTTTAGAAAAAAGGAACCACGGTCGTCGCCCACTTGCGTTTTTGGACATGCTGTGTGATATTCTTTGAAAAATCATATTATCTTAAGATCTTTGTGGGCGATGCATGTAGACAATATTAACCAAAAGAAAATTTCATTGAGAAGAAATATGCACGCTAACTTTTGATTCCCGCCTACATTGTGCAACCACCTAATTTCTATATAAATGGCAATTTGACCATAAATTCTTTGTTTATTACAAAGAACATTTCAATGGAAATTCAGGAATTGTCTTACCACCAGCGCTAAATAGTAAATTATCCATCACTCCAGCTCTTGCAAAAAGGAAGTTGACGAAATGTTCCATTGAAATCGGACTTTCAAGCATCACGATATTTTGAAATAATCTTGCATATGATTAAACGTTCCATATATCTTTCTTATGTTTTAGCAAATAAATAAAACATATATAAATATATTAATACAATTCTATGTTTGACTTGTAAATCGCTTTGAAATTTGTGGAAAATAAGCATTTTTGTCGTTTTTTTTTTGGTCAATGAACATATCCCCCCCCCCCCCCGGGACACACGAAAAGCTTTGGTATGAATTTGTGAAATAGCCGTTCATATTGCATGTACCTTAAATGAGAATTTTTGTGTCACAGGGGGAATGTTTTAAAAATATTTCTATAGTGAAAAACACAAGTTTTACCAAAAGTTTAGATTTATCTCTCTTTGTCTTCCAAAAAAGTAATGTTTTATGAAAATCAATATAATTACCTATAAAAAAAGCTATTACAAATTCATCGAATATATTAACTTTTAAAAATTGACTTGGAGGTAGGCGGGAGAACATTATTGTCATTCGCACTTCTTTTGTCTTTTAAAAGATTTTAAGGAAATACTGGAAAATGCACTAGTTTATGACGTCACAATTACATGTAGCATTGAGAGAGTCATGCAAAAACTTATTCGTATGATCTTCATATATAGAAATTCAAAAAATTCAAAAAGTATGTTTCATTATTTTTTTAACATCACCTTTAATTTAAAGAAAAACACAGGGCAAGATCTGTATTGAAACCATATCTTGTTCTCAAGAAGAATACAATTATACCATCTCTATTGTAAAGTTTTTATTTTCTATATTCCGGATTCTGTCATGCCTCCAGTTAAGATTTTCGTGTTACAAAATCCTTTACCTCGTGTCACGTGATCATTGTTTACTGTATTTTTAGAAGGGAGAAGATTATGACCATGTTTTTTAGTCAAGTCCCATCTTTTTTTGCTAATTTTAGTTATGTGTGTTTTATTGTGTACATACTTACAGAGTTCTATATGCATTGTTGTTCTATATTAATTAGGGCAAATTTAAGATATGCATTTCATTTTTTTTGTATGTACCTTTTGGGTTGTTTTTAATTTTTTTATTGTGACAGGTGTAACATTATTTAATATCAAACAATACTACTGTATATTTCATTGGCATTTGTAATAAATGCTCTTTTCAAATCAAATATTTGTTGATATCATTTTTGGCAAAAAACAGGGCAGAGTAGATTCTGGCAGCAAAATGAGGATTGGTACCTGAAGTAAAAATAGACGATAGTATAATTGTATTTATGTGAAGCATAAAGTATTTTTTGTTGCTTATATCCCGGTTAATCAATCTATACATGTAAACATGAATTCTAAAATGTCGATTGATACTAGTGCTTTGAGACATTCAAATTTTGTGACTTTCATGTAGCAGACTTTTTTTAAAACATAATTAAAAGAGTATTGGAATTTTAGGAATAAAATGTGAAAAAGGAAAGATGAATTAAATATTTCTATCATTTCAGCAGTGAATAGGCATATTGGATTTTCCATGTACTTATTCAATGATTCATCATATGTACCTCCTTCACGCTCTGGAATTAAAGCATTTACCCAAAATCCATCCTCCTGTCCCGAACAAGTGATGAATATTACTGTTAATCACCTGACTCTGGGAATAGCTTTGTACAACTCAAAAAATCCTCCGGTGACCACCGATTGTGAGTCTTATGAACCGGGTTTTGCAACCATTGAAATATGTGAAGTGAAAATGATGGGTATGTACTTTAAGTTAGAATTTCTTTGCTTAAAAACATTTTTATTTCATTCATATTTACGCAGTCCATTGAATTTCAAATTTACAAAAACTTCTATTGTTATATTTAACTGCATAAGCAGAGCTTTTCATATATTTCCTAAAGGCAAGGCGTTAAAGATTTTATGAATCAAAATTAAAAGAAAATATACTTTTTAGACAAAAATAACATTTAAAAAGTTTGAGTTAAAGATGCATCCGATGTATTCCTACATCATAGGCGTCGGAACCGGGGGTGGGGGCTAAGCTCCAGACTTTTTTTTTTCAAAAACAACCATAATATTGGCAATGAAAATTGGGGTTTACCTTTCTTGTTGGTTTAGTCCTCCCCCCCTTTCAATTAGCCCTCCCCCCTTCAAATAGCTTCCGACGCCTATTTGCATTGTAAGAATAACAAGCATTTGAGCTTGATGTTTTAAAATTGTACTTTTAATTAATTAATCATGTTAAGGTTGCCTATCACACCATTACGGCGAGACATGCGCGCCCTGTGATCTGAGATGTCGCAATAGACAGTGCGATGCATTTAATGGTTCGTGTATCTATGGATGCAGCAACACATTTATGGAAGGGTCAAACTGTTGTAAGAAAAAAAATGACTTTTTTATATTCTAATTTCTGTAATAAAAAAGAATGATCAGCTACAAGAGACTTAAAATCATGTACACATAATATTTGACATCGATGTAAATATTATGCATGGTGGTACATTTCTGCTAAAAACAAGCAAGAGTATTCACGTATGCTAATATTTAAGATGTTGAATGTTAAAATAATTACAAGTGTGTGCAAATGTACATGCAACTTATTTCTTTCATAATAATTGAGCTGCATTGCAAGTACAAAAAAAAATATAATCGTTTGTAAGTACTTATGCTATAAAATGAAACCATGCAAAAATTGCAATTGGAATATGTTGACACAAGACTGTGTTATGTTAACATGCCAAGATATTATGTGATTTTCTTATGCATTATACAAAATAATTATGTAAATATGTGCGTTTATTTTGCTAAAATACGCAACATGCAAACTGAAATGCAGAAACGAATAGAGAAACGAATTAGGTCAACATGTCTCGATTACGCTGTTCTATTTAACGCCGGGGGAAAATGTGTTTGCTTACCTTTGTATGGAATGCAGACGATTTGAGCTTTCGTTGCATTAAAAATAGCCTTTTGAAATTACAAATTTGTTCGTAATATGTATTGATTAGTTTTAATGAATATACAATAACAAAATCATGTTCCTGTTTAACTGCTCTATTGGGACTAAAATCATGTTGTTTAAATGCAGTTTTTTTTTTTTTTTGGACGTTGTTTAATATTAAGCTTATTTATTTAATTTTCAATGTATGGTGCGTAGCATTTACCCCCGGGAAAAATGTTCAAAGACAACACAGTATCAGTGATTAGAAATCAATGTAAATTACTTCAAGAGAAAATACATCTAAATAACACGTTCAGTTAATTTATCTTGGCCTTTTAAATTGTTGATAATACTTGAATTGATTACAGATTGAGTAATATTGTGTAAATTTCTATTTTTTAGAATTTAGATCTAAGGACAGATCACTCCAACTACAGAAAAATACCTTAGAATCAGAACTCTTTATTGTGCAGTGTAGAGAGGGTTCTTAAATGTGTAGGGTGGTCCGTGGAACACATGTACCCTGCTTAGCTATAAAAATCAAAATTCATCAGCAACTTTAGCAATTTAGAGTGTTTATCCTGCAAAAGATGACACATAGATGTGGTCTAAACAAGTATTTCATTCTACAGCCAAATATACATTTGAATTGTTCAGGTTTGATACTTGTTTCTGATCTGATATTTTTTTTATGACGTTTCTGATTTATTGGAGAAAAATGTCTGCGGTATTTCTTTGATCTCTGCAATAATTGTGGTAGAATACAGTATAACTTACATGGTGACATAAGTTTAGAACTAAGTTGACATTAATAACTTGCACATTAACATAGTTTTGGACATGGCTATTTTTGTAAATAATAAGCATTTGAACATAAATAAATAGCATGCTGATATTATTTATAAGAACACAACTAAATCGCATATAAACATGTTTACAGATTTAAAACTTAATGGGTTTTGCGTGTAAAGAGGGGTGGTTGGGCAGAAATATGCCATTATGGTAACTGTATGTGTAGTTTGGAAAAACGTACCTGTATATAACTATGCAAATCACAGCTAGAAAAAATATAATTATCACAGCATCTTAAAAAATAATAAAAACAAATTATGAAAGAGCATGGGTATTATTTTCTTTAATACATAATTTTTATATATTTTTTTGAATTTTTACTTTTGATATGACTTTTTTTCATTCTCAGCATGTATAAGAGGACATTACGGAGAATATTGTAACAAGATATGTGGACATTGCTTGATAGGGACAATCTGTGATAGTTGAACAGGATTATGTCCTAGGGGGTGTAAGACACACTGGACTGGTCCAAAATGTGATAGTATGTATAGGGACTAAGGAAAAGAATACTGTTTTTAAAGATTGTAGTATATTTCTTGTTGTGAGTATAAATTAATATAAAATGATTTACAGTACGTATTGGTCGTTACTCTAAACTTCGTTGATAATTTGAGAAGGAATTTTCCATAAATGGATTTTAATAAAAAATGTCCTTATTTTACACTAAATTTGAATAGAAACACTCGATCTGCAGCAGAGAGTATAGTATAAAGTCCAAGATTTTCTAGAATCTCTTCATAACATTTGTCATTTTTAATATGCATTTCTAAATAGGGAATCTGCATTATTGCTTTTCCTTATAAAGTACTAGTGTAACCGAATCAGCAAAGATGCATGCATTATAAGTTTCATTTCTAAAGCCTTTCTAAATTTCAGAGTGCGAAGACAAAAAATACGGTACAGACTTTACTTTTGATTGCGGACATTGTAAAGACATGAAACCATGTTTAAAGGCAAACGGAACTTGTATAAATGGATGTGAGTCTGGATGGAGCGGCCATGCTTGTTCAGAAGGTTAGTTCTAAATACGCATTAAAGATTCGATATATAAAGACTTGTATATCAGTAATAATCTCAAATTGAAAATAAGAAAAAAGATATATAGTATTTATTTTGGATAATTAGTTTGATAGCCAGAATATATCTCTGAGTGATAAATTTTAAGAACATGTATTGTTTGATTCATCAATATCTCAACTTCCAATTAGTTGTCAAAGAAATCGAATGGACATATATAAATAACATTTCACGATGTATATATTTCACTTAACAATACATGTAATAATAATCTTTGGAGGATTATTTTTTTAAATTATATTATAATGCAGATCTTTATACAGCTAAAGGTGCTTCTAATTATATTCTACAATCATGTTTGGTGTTTGTTTACAACTGAGGATAGCGTTTATGTATCTTGATCCAAAGCATATACAAAAATAATGTTATTTTATTTTATTAGGATTTCATTAATGTTTTACACGTAATTCATGATCATTTTTTTTACTACAGGTGATTGGTTTTTGAAGACTCCTTCAATTATAACACTTACAGTTTCAACACTTTTGGCGCTAACAATACTGTGCATGTTTATGAGAATAGTCTGCAAACGCAGGAAAAGATGCTGCAAGCGTAAAGAAAGGGCAGAAGACTTTACTGATTTATCCTCAAATTTTGAAAACAAGGGTTATATTCAAACTTCTGTCCCACACGAGGATCATGGCTATAATAACATGAAATCTAAAATAAAAAGTTACGAAAACATGGATATGCAAATTTATCAAAACCCTTGATTTTATATCTCATGCACAATTCTCTGGGATTACGCTTCCAATATATGAAAAATGTTATGTTATGCAAGAATGATAAGAAGTGTAATGTCTTATTTATTCCTTTGCAATGGAGTTTGAGGGCATATAGTATTGTTATTCTATCGTTTGTGTTCGTTAATGAGTGAATGGTCAATGTAATTTGATTTAATATCGGGATTTAAAATGTTTGAAGAATTTAAATATTATGGAGTTCAGATGACAAATACTGTCTTTTTATTGACAATAGGGTAACATGCAATGCACTCACTGTTGGAATCTTCTACTTACAATATTGGCAAAAAGAAAATCGTGTACAAGTCAACGTCGGAATACACCAAAACCATGTGTATCTCAAATTTTCCCTTGGCCCTATAGTTTTCGAGATATAAGGTTTTGAGTGTATTTAAAGTTTTGTGTGTCATTTTTTTTTATATCAAATGATATAAGAGAATATTAGTTTCAGTAAATTATGTTAATTAAACTTCATGTCTCATTTCTATTTTTTTTTTTTGTGTTCGTTATTAATAAATAAGGAAATGAATACAATGAATGGATATCATCGGGGCGACAATCAGCAATACGAGTACATCCCGAATGGAAACGGATATTTATATTTTTGCATATTTATTAATGAATAATTCTCGTAGATAATGATATGATGCAGAATAACACGCTTATCCCGTGTGAAAATCATGAAGTAATATATATATGACGGTTGTTAGCTTTGTGTAAAGTTGCAAGCAGGAAAGGATGAATCAAGTCACTATTTATTCTTGCTGAATATTTACATTTGCAATATCTGCAGAACTGTAGCTCCCCGAAAAAAAATATACACTGATAGACCGGAGAGCTACAGCGTCACTCATTGTAAAAACTATATATTTATTGCGCATAAAAAATGCGCTGTTTCTCGATTTATTTCTCCATGCCGTATAATTGTTTTTGATAGCCCTTCTGGCCCTGAAATTGAACTGAGATCATCGAACATATCGCCTATTTATACTGTCATTTTAGTTTGCAAGATAATTCGGTCCAGTGCGCATGGTACAGTTGTAAACTACGAGAGTAATTGATAGAGAAGTACGAACTTTATGAGTCTTTTTTTTTTTGCAATTGAGTTAAGAATTTGGAAGAAGTAATCCAGAACCGAGAGCACTTTTTTGAGCGCAATAAATATATTTTTTCAATTGGTGGCGCTTGCTTCCCGGTGTGATCAAATCCAGGATTAAACCACATATCAAACATATAGTTACATCTCGATTTTAATATAACATGAAACAGTATTTATCGCAAACAAATGTTTCTTCCTTGAAAGTGAATTAAAGATGAAACAATGACATGAGATTAAATTAAGAATGAATCTAAAAAAAATAAATAAAGATAAAAGCGTTTTTGTAACACGGAATGCTATCAGTATACATTGACATATCATTAACGCCGTAGTTTTAGTAAAAAGATGTTGCTTATGATGGAAGCTTTATTAATCGGGACCCTATTGGTTTCACCTTCTGAAAGCCTAAGTATTTAGATTTTTTTTTTTGCTTACATGTTTGCCGTTGTATAGTGCTATTGTATTATCATTTATACTTTTATAATGTTAAAGGGAGCATCCTGCTTTTAATGTTATATTCCTTTTTACTTAAAGTGCTATCTATGTCGCAAAGTCTTTTTTTCTTATATAGCAAGAAAGGGAAGAAATGGAACATGAATCGGTCCATAACAAATCTCAAAAAGTGCAAAATAGGCCTCATTACTATTTTCATACGTTTGGTCAAGTACCCAAGATGAGTAAGTCTATGGCAAGCCCTTTTACTATTTATTCGTGAAATAAAAATTTTCTCTCAATAAGAGAGATATCTTTCTAACTTTAAGAGATATCTCTTTAGCTTATAGAGATATCTCTTTGACTAAAAGAGATATCTTTATACCTCAGAGACATATCTCTTTAAACAAAAGAGATATCTCTTTTTGTGAGAGAGATATCTCTTTCACTTAGATAGACATCTTTATAAACCAGAGAGATATCTCTTTAAGCGAGAGAGATATCTCTTAAAGTTAGAGAGATATCTCTTTAACGAAGTTAAAAGAGATATCTTTCTTAGTTAGAGAGATATCTCTTTAGATTTTCAAAAGGAGATATCTTTATAAGCTAAAGAGATATCTCTTTTATTGAAAGAGATATCTCTTTTCCAGTGATGCTTAAAATAGAATAATTAATTCTCCACTTTAAAACGAAAGTGAAACAGGAAGTAAAGTCTCTGGAATAGTTTCGATGTTTTAAGAAACAAGGCTGAGCAATTAGAAATTACCCAGAATAATACATGCACTGAAGACAAAAATGCTATAAATCCTTTACTTGAAACAACAAACAATAATAGTAACTTCGTCGATAAAATTGCTAAAAGGTTAATATTCAAGAAAACGAAAGTAAGCATATATAATATCAAATGCAATGGACCGAATTTTCTCAGCTTATGAAATAATCAACTATTTCTAATTTGAGTATTTCCGTCAATAAAAACCTTACTTCCGGTAAGGGAGAAGTCATTTGAATTGGAATTTAAATAAAAAAATTTGAAAAGAGATATCTTTTTGCAACAAAGAGATATCTCTTTTTGCTTAGAGATATCTCTTTTAGACACTTTTGAAAGATATCTCTTCATTTTAAAGAGATATCTCTTAAGATAAACTGAGAAAGATATCTCTTTTACTTAAAGAGATATCTCTTTAGCTAGGAAAGATATCTCCAAAACTCAGAGATATCTCTCTAGGTGAAAGAGATATCTCTTTAACGTGTAGGGATATCTCTTTTCACGAAAGAGATATCTCTAAAGGAGAAAGAGATATCTTTTCAAGTGGAAGAGATATCTCTCTAATAAAAAGAGATATATCTCTAAGTATAAGAGATATCTTTCTAAGTTTAAGAGATATCTCTTTCTCATAGAGATATCTCTTAAAAATGAGAGATATCTCTTTAAGTTGAGAGATATCTATATTTTTTTAAGAGATATCTCCCTAAAATGAAAGATATCTCTGTAATTTTAAGATAAATTCTATTTTCCGAATAAATAGTAAAAGGGCTTGCCATAGTAAGTCTCCCTCCCTTCTTGACCGGATAATGCCGCAATGAACTGTATTTCTAAACAGGTGTCGCATTTAGTAATAAAACAACGACCTAACAATTCATATGAATAATGATCGCTAATGTAAGACCAATTGATGTGCTATTTTTGCAGAAAAGGTCATTTTTACAACCAGGAAAGTTTAAGAAAGCTGGTTTTAAGACGGTTTTTGAAATTCATTTGACACACAAATTCAGGTAAATCAAATCGACATAAAAATGGAATAAAAAATTCTTCGTTGATAAATTGTAAATTGACATATTTGAAAGATCATCGCGAATTGAAAGCCAAATAAATTGTTTTATCTATGCCCTGAGGAAATTTAATGAATTCATTCTGATTAAAGAAAAACAAGATCGGATCAGCTGAAGGATTTATTGATTGAATATTTACGCCTAGTCGGCAATATTAATATTGTTCAAAAATCTGCTTTGCATTTAGGATTATCAAAATGTGAATAAAATGTGACTATAATTGGCTATTGAACAGTTTATATAACAATTTTTACTACACATAAGTTAATCTCTTAGATGATAATATAAAACCGATTTAGATAGCTTTTGAGTCTTTACGACGATTTTTTTTTCTTTGACCTAATCATGTTTTTAGATAAAATAATTTTGAAAAATCTCTCAAAGGCCTTGATTACTTTTACAAGTATCTCCTTTATCCTTTAAATGATAAATACACAGGTTTGAAACGGACATTTCCTTTTCTAATCATCCATAGGGAAGGGAAATACATCCGATCAAAGTACAACACATTGAAACAATGATAATGGTTTATTGTAAATAAAAAATAAAATAGAATTCTTATTTCCTCATGATAAAAAAATTCAGTCAAACTTAATGCAAGATATGTATCTAAAAATTTTTGAACTTTTTTTTACCACGATTTTTCCCTTCTAATCTATATCATCATATATGTATTGTACACATTTACCATTCAAGCTGAAATACAAATACTTGAACATGAATCGCCGTTGTTATACCATAAAACGAACTAAGAAAATAAAGCTAGATGTACATGCAAGTATAATTAAAAACAGATTAAAATGTGTTTTATTTTCGAATTAAACTGTTGACTAAACTGCTAATGAATAAAGTGGTAGACAAAATAACTTTCCAAATATCATTTTCATATTTATGTTAGAAATATATGAGTGCGGAGTCCTATCTCTATTGTTTTCACATGTTATTCAATTTCAGTCTTACTTCCCTGAGGATAAATGCATTAACTTTAGTATAGGATAAAAAAAGCGGACAACAATAAAACTTTTTTTCTCCATTTCTAATGTCATCAAAATTCAAAACGTGCATCTTTTGAATCCCAGTTCTTAATAAATAACCATATAATTTCTGTTTCGTATATTTTTTACACATCAAATTTTCTTTATAATAGATCTAAATTAAAAAAGCTTTTTAAAAATTAGGTGTATAGTTGACACACGGGGAATTTTATTTTTCCTTTTTAGTAAACCTTGCTCGACTTTGGCAATACAGAGGGTCGCCTTCCATGAGCTCCGGTTACATAAATAAATGGGATTCATATAAAGCTATAGATGGTCAAGTAAATCCAGGAAAAAATGAAGAAAGCTGTAGCATTACCAGTAGATCGGATAACACAGCAGCTTGGTGGAAATTGCCACATTATGTGTAATCTAGCATACTTAGAAATCCACTTCAGAAACTCAAGTATGTATATTTTTTTTATCTTTGATTACAGACTGAATTCTTCAATTTTTTTCTTTTTAAGTTTTAGTATTTTCCTCGTGAAATAAAAATCCATAGCGCAGCACAGTTAAGGTTAAAGTAAGGAGGAGGGGCCTAATTTGTACGGGAAATGTTTACTATGACGTCACACATAATATAAGGTCTTCAAAATACCACAAAATAAAATTATTTGCTATTTCAATCAGCTAGATAGCTGTATACTACAAACAAACTTACTATTACTATTACTTACTATTTGTCGTTTGTTAAATCCCACACAACAGTATATAAACGATGCATCGATCTCAGTGCACTTCTCAATGTAACGTCATCTCGCAAAAATGCCGCAGTTTGTTCACAGTAAGAGGCTGATCAAGTCACATTTTGTGCGATTAAAAATGTCTTTTTTTCTCAAATAAGATATTATTTGCAATTAAATAAAAGGCTGTTAACTTGGATGAGATGTCTGTTTTAGTATTTTATTGATAAAATGTCCGTACATTCTCCAGACAAGTGATAATGTCGTGTGTTTGTAAGCAGATGTATTTAAAAAGTAATGGAAGGGCCCTAATAAATCGACTTATTGCAAGGGTATACCCTCAATGTATCTTGCCAAGCTTTTACACATAAACTCAAGAAGCATAAAGATATTTTAAAAGTGCTACGAACCTCTTGAAAATTAATAAAAGCTATATTAAATGTAGTTGAACAGCAGAATACTCAACCTGCCGTCCAACAAATTAAATTTTAGCAATTAAAAAAAGGATTGTATATAGGTTCGCAGCACTTTTCACAAACTACATATAGTGTTGAAAAGGATTATAAATTAAACTAAGATTTTTTACTTGGTTATGCCCTTGCAATATTTGAATTTATAGATGACCTCTAAACTGCAGGTATAATTGCTTAAATTATGTGACGTCGACATCACGTGACAAGTCTAAATAAAAAATCTAAATGTCCTAAACATGTAGATTTAAACCACATTACATTTTTTTGATATCAGAGAAGTCCTAAAAAGAATCGTCCATCCTAATAAAGTATGTATTTTTAAATTTCCAAAGCGCCGATATTTCCGTTTGTAACCTTACACATGTAACTGTGCTGCGATCTAACTACAAAACATTGATTATCCTCTCTCTATCTGATTAATTTATAAATGTTTTCCAGCTGTGAAGAGACATACGGGTTTTTCGGTTTATGTGTTCAATGACTCCTCATTTATCCCCCCATCTTATGGCGCCGGATTGAAAATATTTACCCAGAATTCCTCCAATTGTCCTTCTCAAGTGATGAATGTAAAAATAGACGGGGAGGCGAAAGGAGTGGCATTGGTTGTTTCTAAGGATCCGCCACTTAATACAACTTGTGTGGGTTATGAACCTGACTTTGCTTCCATTGAAATCTGTGAGGTCCTAGTATTGGGTTTGTACACATTAGTTATTGATTGTTTGTTATTTGAGAGTTTTTCTCATTAAGACGTATTTCTTCTCTGGCTCTATTGCTTTTATTGTTAATAATTTTTTTATATTTGAAAGGTTGCCAGGCTGGCCATTTTGGCAAATACTGTGAATTCTGTGACAGTAAATGCGCGGGAGGACATTGTGATGAGTTTAATGGATCTTGTACAATTGGATGTTGTAATTCACTGTTGGAACCTCCAAATTGTAATGGTAGGTTTAACCATAGATCTAAAGCAAATGGTCTAATGAATTGAAGGGCTATGTGTGTTGTTTTTATTTAACACTATTTTTTCTTTGATTCCTTGTGCATGGTTAAGTTTTACATATTTTTTTTTACAAGAGATCGATAAATAAGCAAAAAATAAATATAAAAAGAAAACAAGGATTTAAACGTAAGAATATAAGTCTTTCTACATGGACATTTAAAAAAAGGATAAGTATGTAAACGTTCCATCTGGTTCATATCAGATAAATATATTTTGGGTTTTTTTTTATTTTGAGATATATTGGTCAAATATTTTCCTGTTTTACTTAGAGTGTGTTAAAGGATTTTATGGCCCAGGTTGCTCTCAGACATGTGGGAAATGCACTGCAGGTACCTACTGTAATAAACATACAGGGGATTGTCCAGATGGGTGTCAGGATAATTGGACTGGAGAAAAATGCGATGGTATTCTTCATATGTTCTCAGAGTCACTTTTGCATAGATTCAAAATGCTTCTTTGTTCACGCAGAACGATTTTTTGGGTAGTACCGGGGTATTAAGACGTTCGTTTAATAAGCAAGAAAACCAGGCTTGACTTTTATTCTTGGAAACCATTGTTCTATGCAAATATAATGGAAGTTAAAGATCTAGCTTATCTTGTGAGCCTTCAAAACGGTAGTCTTCATTTTTCGGTAGGAATTTGCTAGATACATGTCACCTCTCTGCTTCAGTGGAAAGAATTTCCAATAGGGCAAATAATACAACAGGTAATGTCGCTGTATACAGCATGCATGTAAAAGAAATTCTCAAAAACCCAACGGAACGTTAAATATGGAAAATACAATGTAAAAACGGAAAAATATTAGAGTTTGGAAAATGGTCCTTGAAGGGGTTAATTTATCTTTCAAATGGTCATTCTTGCTTCGTGCCCTTTTATGATCGGTTAAATTCTACAATCTACGGATAATATGTAAACAAATTGTTGTCCTTTAAAAAAGACTGCAATACGTGGACCATATGTATGTGTTTCTAACCGAAATTTAATTAAAGAAAACTTTTAGGTGCACATGTACTGAATACTATACAGTATTCACGTATGTTTGTTCACATTTTTTACTATGATCTGCCTACTTATGACTGATTGTAGTCTCAAAGCAAAATTTTATTTTATCTCCGATAAGCCTTTAGTTTTCCCAGTTTAAAAAATCGGGCTATTTTGATACATGTTACCCATAATGACTGGGACTTGACACCTGTTCTTGATTTATACGGAAGAAATCTATCATGGGGAAAATAGATCAGTCTGATGATATACGTCTATCACAGCTCTGTAGTACGCAGATTTTTTTTTCGGATCACCCCTTCCCCACATTAAAATACCGTTGCTACAGACCTCTATCAAACGGTATTTGAATTACTGAAATATCAAATTTTTTTGCGAGCTTTGATGCAAAAAACTAACACCGGTGAAATATTGTTCTATCTTTTTAAAGCTTAAACTAGTCGTTGAACGACTTTTTTTTCAAGGCGCGATTTGCCAATGAATGGCACATTCTAATTCGAATATGGCGAATATTTCTACGGGCAAGTTGCCTGAGGGGCAAACTCTCTAGCATTCTCGCGCATGCGTAGACGGTCGTTTGCTCTTTGCATCCGGTTTAACCTCGCTTACATATTTACTGCGTGGACCCAGATACTGCGAGGACCTCAGGGTCCACGCAAAAGTTAATGGTCTTACAATTGATAAAAATCTCTGAATTTGACTTCCGAAAACATCGTAGATGCAAACAACGTAATTGTAATATAATATATCACATAATACTAATAAAGGTATGTTGAAAGTTAATGTTTTTTAAATTCCAAATACCAGATATCATTGTATCAAGTAATTTTTCAATAGCCAGCCATGTGCTTGAAATTAATTGTACGTAGAAAATGCTCTTGTTTATCTAATTAAATAGAATAATTAAACATTTGGCATACCCATGTACGTTTTGTAAAGTCCTGATACATATATTATTTTCTAAGCCTACTATTATTCAGTATAAATTTTACAGTCTGCTCACAAGGATTTTACGGCCCTGACTGTACGAACATGTGTGGTAATTGTAGGAATGGGACATTCTGTGACAACATCACCGGGACCTGCCCTGACGGGTGTCAGGAACATTGGGGCGGATCCAAATGTAACGGTATGTTATCTGTCATGCTAAAAGCCTATGTTAGTTGCATTGACGCATTGAAAATCAACCGTCCCCTGTTGACAATATACATAAATTAAAAAAAAAATTATTCAAGTTTTGATTCGATGCCGACGTTATGTGCAAAGTCATGAAATCCGTTGCTTGTATTGATTCCACAAAGCGTGCAACCATTTTTTACTCTATACCTTTAGAGTGACGACAAAAAGTGATTGACGTGTTTATTCGACTTATATCGTAGATGTTTTGAAATTTCTTTTTTCAGGGGAAAGGGTTGAAATCGCTGCACCTTATTATTTATAATTAATAATTATTCTATAACTGGCAGTCTCAACTAAAATCTTCTTGAATTTCCTGATTTATGCTTATTTATGAGCAATCATCTTTCAGAGTGTCAGGATTATAGATATGGACCAAACTGTGAATTTAACTGTGGCCACTGTATCAACAGAAACCCTTGCTCCAAGCTGAACGGAACGTGTGAAAATGGTTGTAAGGAAGGCTGGAATGGACAATTGTGTTCAAAAGGTTTGATAACGATCGCAACCGCGGACATACATGTAATTTAGTGATTTATCCATTTTTTCGATGAGTTTTTGATGCCAATAATTTATACAACAAAAGTTAATCACACGCAAATATAAGCAAGAAATTTAGCATGTACATATTGATTAAGATCTAAAAACACAGTAAAACAGAAAATTTGACTTTTTTCTAGTATCTTCAAAGGATGTTGTTTCGTGCGCAGGTGAGAAAAATATTAATATTATTCTTCGTTGTTATACATAGTACTACAAAAAGAGAAAAACTGCTGTTGATAAACAAGAGGGTCACTAAAACTTAGATAAATACTGCGGCCACTATAAATCTTTTCAGTTTTTTATAAAGAATATGCTGCTGATACTAAAACTCACTATATCAAAGATTTTGCTCTTTTTCTCCAGTGGTGAATATTCATTTAAAATACGTTAGCTGAAATTCATTTCATTCATCTTTTAGAGATTCGAATTTTAAAAACTTTGCAGCTTTTCTACAATTTTTTCTCCAATATTGAAGAAAAATGAAAATGAAGGTCATAAAATGATTTTTTTTCTTTATCAAGATAGTGGAATTTCACGGATATCAACGGTTATCATCTCGCTCTTGTCAACGCTTTTGATCATCACTCTCATTGCCCTTGGAATCGTGTGTGTATATAGGCAGAGAAGAAAAGCAGACACACAAAGAGGCATTACTGAAACTGAAAATACAATTTATATTCAAAAAAATACGGGGAATTATGATCAACTATGTATAAGATGCGACGGTCACGCATTTGAGTACAACGAAATAGATTCAACACTTAACGAACCTGTTTAAAAGGGTATCAATACTTAAGGAAATACAGAATCTGTTAATAATGAATAACTGAGTGCTTTAAAATGTACAATATTAGAAGAAATGAACATTTAGGAGGAAATTTAGCTTAATTGTAATACATTATCAGAGAGAAGAGAGAGAGATAAAGAGAGAGAGAGAGGTGGTTAAAAATTGAAACATACATCAATATTGTTAAGGCTTTGCTTAATTGATATAAAGAATAATAACCCGCTTACTCCTGTGTTTAAATGCAACGAATACGGAATCAGGGCAAACATGGACCCAATTGGAAAAAAATTATAATCAGGTGTCATTAACGAGGTAGCTTCACCTGCCACATATCATGTCATGATCTTGTTAACCTTCAAAGATTGCGGACATTTCATTTTGTAAATAATGACCTTACGTTTAGTTTGGGAAACGTCAATCAGTACTCAATTTAATTCCGTTTTTTTTCATTTGACATTTTCATCATATCGACATAAATTAAAAGAAAATGACTTGATACGTCCTCCAAAAGAATAATCAAGCATTTAATACTTTTTTCTCTTTTTCAAGTCATGAATGTGTCTCTACCAAACATGGCCTTCTCACTGTTAAATCCGTACTTTCTCCATGAATGACAAACTAAAATAAGTCTTCAACAAAAGTAATTTAATTACAAAGATCATATTATTTCCTATTTCCTATTTAATCTTGTACATGTCATTTATAGGGCCTGTTGAAATTGTTATTCAAATTCATGATGTCAAAATGACGTCAAAATGATGGAATGCTCATTTCAAATATAGAGGTTTTATTTTTTTTTTTGAAGATTTAATTAAAAGAAAATGTATTGCAATAAATAATACTTAAAAAAGAAATCCATCATTTGATTAAAAAAATAGTGTACAGAATATTCTAGTTAAATGGTTATCATTTTTTTTTTAAATTTCTAGTAATCCTGGGAAACTTGAGAATTCCGTTATGTACATGTCAATTCTTTCTCATTACTAAATATTAAAACAATTTCAAGCTTAGATTTACTAAACCTCAATAATGTATTATACGGGGCTATAAATGTCAGTTCTTAATATTTTAAAATGAATGTGATACATGTATATACAGGCAGTTAGAAATGCTATCATACCACCCCCTTCCGTTTTCAAAAGTCAAATAATGCAACTGTTCTTGCATCTTGCTTTTTCCTGAAGAAGGTTGATGATGTATTTTTGTTTGTTTTTACTCTATAATAGTTTAAGAACACATTGTCTTTAAATGGAAATATCCTTCTGTTGCCAATTATCTTAAAAAAAAAATATAAAACATGAAGATAACAAAACATTAAGCACATGAACCTACAACTTCCATCTACTCTACACATTTATAAAATTATTTAGAGTGCAATCTACACAGATATAAAAGTAAGTTCCAATTCACAACAAACAGGAGGAAAAAATACTGGAGAAATAAAATAAAACCAAGGTATTTAAATACGTGTCCAAACTTCCTTGACCAGTGTACGTACTTTAATATTGTTTTAATTTTGACACGTCGTTGTATTCTTTTAGCAAAGGCTCAAGAACACTACAGGAATTACTTCTGAAGGTCTCTTTCTGTATGAAAGAAAATGTCCCAAAAATATTATAAAAGCATTGACTAAAGAACTGAGTTTGTTTTCAATGATTTAATTAATTAATTAATTAAATTAACTAAGTTAACTTAACTTATAACTAATTAATAGTTTGGTATCATGTTGTTTCCTACAGCTGCTGCTGAAGCTGTATTATGAAAGTCCTAAAGCATTATCAAAAACCATAAGGAACATATTCCACAAGCTAATTTTACTTCCTTGAAGCTTAGTAACAATGACGTGAAAAAAGTTGCAATACTATTTGTGTTACTTGAAAACATGCATGTCACTAATTAATATATAACGCAATTAGTGTTTCTGTCGTCATATTTTATACTTAATGTTCCTCTTTAATTAAGCATTCGTATCGCAGTTTATTCTTTGAAGGCTGGAAACATGATAGTCATTTTACTTTCAAACCAAAAAGAAGAAGACATCAGGGAAAGTAATATTTATATAAAATGCTTTTCGCAGCACTTTTTAAATGAAAATAGAATACACATTGTATATTCTTTTGCAGAAATGTATACCATTCTTTGAAGGTTGGAAACATGATAATCATTTTACTTTCAAACCAAAAAGAGGAAGACATCAGGGAAAGTAATATTTATATAAAATGCTTTTCACAGCACTGTTTAAATGAAAATAGAATACACATTGTATATTCCTTTGCAGAAATGTATACCATTCTTTGAAGGTTGGAAACATGATAATCATTTTACTTTCAAACCAAAAAGCAGAAGACATCAGGGAAAGTAATATTTATATAAAATGCTTATCGCAGCACTGTTTAAATGAAAACAGAATACACATTGTACATTACTATGCATAATTGTTCTACCAATGCAAAATAAAGTGTTCTACAAAGAAAAGTAAATGATAAAAAAACTTGAAAGCAAACTACATATAAATTATGGATGGAAGCTGAGAGAAGGATACGGAGATAACGAAGAGTATTCAATCTCAAAGTCCATTAAACAATATACAAAATCAAAGCATTGCAAACACGGACCTCCGAAACATCGGAGGTGGGATCAGGTGCCATGGAGGAGTGAGCATCCCCTGCCGACCGGTCACACCCGCCGTGTGCTCGTTGTCATGATCAGGCAATAACGGACAAAATCCGTCGTCAATTCAGTGTATAAATAATGGACTAACTAATGGTATGAAAAACATCAGTCAGCATTTGACTTAATGATAAATTGTATTTGCTGTCAAGGTCATTGTATCAACTAGAACTTAAAAAATTAATACTTTGAACGAGACTGCTGATATTTTTGTTTCATCAACTTGCTTGTCAATAATTTACCTCGTTTAAGAAATTGTTCATACGTAGAGCATGCTCTTGCGTATCGAATCAACTGAGACATATATACTCCGTATGCAGGTGATGAAGGTATATTGCTGCATAAGTAAGGGAAGCTGACGACAGAAAAGTTAAAGTCATCACGTTTATCATATAGCTTGGTTGTTAGATTACCATTAGTGTCTTTTTCAAGTAAAATATACAAATCTGAAGCAGAAGTGTCGGACTCTGTGGTATCTTTTATCTCAAGCTCACCAGGATATATCGTATCTACGTAGAAATGGAAATTATCATTATTAATTGACAATACGTCGTCGATATATCTAAATGTTGAGTTGAAGGCCACAGCAAGTGTTTTCTTCTTTTCACGCATAAGATTTTGCGTAAATTCTGCTTCATATGAATATAAAAATAAGTCTGCTAATAACGGAGCGCAATTTGTACCCATGGGAATTCCAATGGATTGTTGGAATACCTGGTCTCCAAAAACCACATAGATATTGTCAATCAGAAACTCAAGCATCTTCTTGATGTCAACTTCAGAGTACTTATGTGTGCAATCAGAATCTGTTTTAAAATAATAAATTTTCAAATGACCAAGGACGAGGTAAGTAAATTTACGAGTTCCATTTTTATTGAAGAAGCAGCTGTCAATGATATCAACAAGCCTGGATTTTAATTTGTCGTGGGGAATTGTTGTGTATAAAGTTGAGAAGTCGAAATTTTTAAGCTGTTGATTTTTGTAAAGTCTTGTGATTTCAAATTGTCCAGAAGTTCTTTAGAATTTTTAAGTATCCACATCTGATTCACACCACTTCTTTACTATATAGTTGCACAGTACTCTTGAGATTAATTCTTTACATTAAAAATGTATAAATAGAAAAAGATTTAAATTGTGCTGGACAAGGAATCAGTCTACCTTTGCAATGCATACATTAATGAAATAATGAGGATATTTTTATTACCACTGAATTACCCGTCACTTGAAGCCTGATCACTACATTAATGTCTGTAGCAACAAGATGTGCACTTATCAGTCATGTGTCATCACCGGATAAATAATCTGTATTATCTTTCAAATTATGGATTGATTTATGTTGTTTAACTTTCTCTCGATAATTTTTCACTTCTATCGGTTAAGATTTGCAACCTTTGTCCCGAACTCGGTACGGTCCCTGAAACGTTCTTCTTTCCCACCTGAACGGTGAACGAACGCTAAACAAACGGTGAACGAACGCAAAGCGAACGCTGAGTGAACGATGGGTGAATGCTTAACGCAACTTGGTAAACGATGTGTGAACGGTAAGCGGTGAGCGAAAGTAGAACGCAAATGGAGCGAAAATGCAAGCGCAAAGAGAACGGTGAACAAATTGTGAACGTAAGATGGATGATTTATTCGGAATGCCTCCGATCTTTTCCATGCATTGAACTATTCCAATGTCAGGTGCTGAGATATGAATAAACAATAAATAGATAAATAATTAAAACATTTTTTCTGCACATACCTAAGTTGATTTAAATCAATATTATAATAACATGATTTTTAATGCTGTTAAACATGTGTAATTGTTACCGAACGCGTGTAGTATGAAATAAAATTAAGCTACTAATAAAATAAATATATTTATTCTCTTACTTTATTTAGTAAAATAATGTGGACTTTAGGGGAGAAAACAACTACCTATAAAATGAATTAATTACCACAGTTGTAACAACCATACATAGGAGTCGTATATTTCCGTGCCAACGCGATTCCGTGTAAAATAACGATTTTTGTCCCCCGCTTGAAAAGTGGGGGATATTAATTTGGGTCTGTCCGTCCGTCTGGCCGTCCGTCCGTCTTTCTGTCTATCTGTAACGCTTTCGTTTCCACACGATATCTCGAGAACCCTTTGAGCGATGAAATTTTACATAACAACTCCCTTTGGCTTAAGGAAGACCCTATTGATTTTGAGGTCAAAAGGTCAAAGTTCAAGGTAATAAATTTGCAAATTCTGTCTGTTATAAAACTTTCGTTTCCGCGCGATATCTCGAGAACCCTTTGAGCTTTTGCAATGAAATTTTACACATCAACCCTCTGTGGCTTAAGGAAGACCTCTATTGATTTTGAGGTCAAAAAGTCAAAGTTCAAGGTCATGAATGTATACATTCAGGATCTTGAGCTTTTGCAATGTAATTTTATACGAAAAGTCCTTAGGACCTCTCTCATCCCTCTCAAAGTGTCCCGATTCGTATGTTTTATTAGTATTTATTGTATCACATGTCGCTATTTTTAGCATGGGGGCATGAAGGAGAGTTATTACGTATAAAACAGGTTCTCGGCGGACTTTTTATTCTTATTACATCTATTAGAACTGTTTAATAAAGTTTAAATTAGACACCATGCATTGTGTTAATTTTGACAATATATCGAACGTGAATATATACATGTATGTGACTTCATGTTTGTATATAATTTTAACTATAGTCAAGCGGCTTCGTGGTCTAGTGGTATTTCTCTCGCTTAACACGTGAGAGGGCCAGGGTTCGCATCCCGAACGATCCAATTTCTTTTTCGAAATACTTTTTTATTTTACTAAATGATAGTATTCAGCATGTGAAATGAAAAATTTGTGAGGTCTGGCTTGTACAAACTCATAAAATCATCATTACAGTGTGATAAATATTCCATATAAAAAAGATCTTCTACACACATAATAAAGAACAAGAAAGCATTGATGTAACCATCAATTATCGCCCGGGAAATATATAAAGTAAACAATGGAAATAAGTCTTGATCATCAAACTGCTTCGATATGTGTGAAAAGGCATGCAATTGATGGAGACGATAGTCACGAATATTGTGCAATAATCAATCAAATCTTTATATCCATAATGGCATATTTTATTTGCATCAGTATACATTTAATAATTCTACAAATTCAGTCAAGGGGATCCAACCCACCCACCCCATCCCCACCCCCGAACTGCGCATGGTTTACTTTTGCCCTAAGCGGGGACACAAATTCTCTGAACTACCTTGTTAACACTTAAAGGTTTGATAATGTAATATTAAAAGCAGTGTTTATCTGTAAGATATTTTTACATATTAGGTTTTGGTATATTGCCGATTTCTACTCTTAATTCTTGGATGTATATATTTCATTCTCTATTCAATAAGTTTAATTACATATTTATCATAATAATTTGTGTGCATCAAGAAATTTATTCCCAATCTATCCAGTTCAGTTCTGTTTTAATATTTACAAATATTTCTAGCCATTTATTCCCTGAACGCCTGATCATTATAACAGCTATTTAATTATCACCTTCAATTAAGAAGCACTCTAGGGGTCCAGGTAGAATTTACCTGTGTTAACTTGATGTGTCAAAATGCATTAATATTTACTGCTAAAATTTTGAACTCAAGTTCAGTTTATTCACCCAAACTAGAATATTGTTATGAATATGGAGTTCATTGATACATGTACCATAAATAAACTTAAGATAAAATACTGCATATATGTAATTGAAAACACTTAACAAAAATTTCTGCATATAATAAATACTTGTTTATTTAAAAAGACTTTTAAAATTCCAAAAAGAAACATCACCACACAGGACTTCTAAATAAAAATATTGACAACTTATCTTTGAAAATATTTTTTTCAAAAATGCAATTTAATTGCGGATGGGGGGGGGGGGTGTTAAAATTCTAAATAAAGATTAAAAAGAATAATTTTTACGCTTCTTGATACATTTTTAATGTAATAAAGAATCGTAAGATTCCAGTCCTAAGATGCAAATTAATAAAGATTTCGGAATTACCTATTATTATAATATTAAGTTTAAAATGAATGCAGCTTAGAAATCGCAATTTAAACTTAATTTAAAGAATTATCTGACGCAAAATTCATTTTTATTCAATATAAG